>NC_056739.1:1059029891-1059044891 GCF_019279795.1 Protopterus annectens
ATACGACCCGTATATTCCAAATATAGTCCAAGCAATATGAACAGATGTTGAGCCAAATGCTAAATAGTAAAAACGTAGCACTTTATTGACATAAGAATGTGAGCGCTTTCACGGAACTATCATCCGCTTCTTCAGACATGGTAAATGTAATAAAACACAAACAATATATAATGCACAACTACAACACCTGACTAACAAATTGGTTCTTAATTAAGTGCCAATAAGTATAAATCCAATTAAAACTTGTTAGAACAACTTAAAAACAATAATACAAAATTCTTATTTAAATACGAAGTAGTGTAATTAATAAAGAATGTAAATGCTGATTCATACTATTTAAAAATATTTAAAAACTACTTTGCACCAACAATATAAAGTGCTATAAAACAATAAAGTAAAATAAATTGCCTATCGAAGCTCCCTTCCCTTAAGATAGGGTTTAAGTGATACATTCTCATTTAGACCCCTCCCTCTGTGTGCAGACAACCTAAGGATCCACTGGAGTCCAGCTTGCTCTGTGGAGTTGATCAAATCTCCTATACGTGATGTTTCTTGTTGAATGTGCAATACTTGAAACAAAAAAATGTGTTCAAGTCCTTTATTCAGAGTGTGTTTCGATATTGCACTATGTTCCTCTCCCCTGTTATAGCAATAGATATGGTCCCTAATTCTCTCTCTAAGAGATCTATTGGTTTTACCAATATAGAAGCAGAAACATTTAACACAATGAGCTGCATAAATCACATTTCTTGAATTACAGTTACTATTAACCCTGATATGCCATAGTCTGCCAGTATCAGGATGTTTGAAAAAATGTGACTCATCAATAAAAGAACATTGGGGACACTTTCCACATTTTTGAAAAAGTAGCATAAATGTAAAGTATGTGTTGACCCCATTGTTTAATGTGTTGCTAGAGGGATTGGTGCAAAGAACTTGTTTCAAATTTTTCATCTTACTAAATGTAAATTTGGGACAATATCCCACTATTTTCTTAACGTTCTCATCCACCATTAATATATTCCAATTTCGCCTAACTTCCTCTTGAACTGGGACTGTGTTATTACTAAAAGGCAGAACAATAGATAAAGGCTGTTGTTCATTCCTCTTTCTTAAATTCCTGCCAGCTGTGATACTGGCTGAAAAGTACGGTTGTGCCCTAGTTTGTCTCAAAGAATGCATATCTACATAAACTTGTGAAATCTCATGGTGGTTATACCCTCTACCCACTAATGCTGTTCTCAGATGTGTAAGTTCTTGTTTATAATGGCAATCCATGACAGAGAGTCTTGACAATCTCATAGCTTGCCCTTTAACAATATTGCAAAAGATGCTAGGATTGTGCATACTTTGCCTGTGTAAATAAGTGGGTCTATAGCATGGTTTTCTATGCACCCTGGTTTGATAGGTGTTCCCAGATTTGAATACGGTTACGTCAAAATAATCAATATATATATTTCTTATTTGCAGTGGTGATGGACAGGTTGACAGACAAGATCAGACAGGTGTCCCCGTGGACTATGATGTTTGCAGATGACATTGTGATCTGTAGTGAGAGTACGGAACAGGTGGAGGAGACCCTGGAGAGGTGAAGATATGCTCTAGAGAGAAGAGGAATGAAGGTCAGCAGGATTAAGACAGAATATATTTGTGTGAATGAGAGGGAGGACAAGAGGAATGGTGAGGATGCAGGGAGTAGAGGTGGCGAAGGTGAATGAGTTTAAGTACTTGGGATCAACAGTTCAGAGTAATGGTGAGTGTAGAAGAGAGGTGAAGAAGAGAGTACGGGCAGGATGGAGTGGGTGGAGAAGAGTGTCAAGAGTGATTTGTGACAGACCAGTACCAGTAAGAGTTAAAGGGAAGGTCTACAAGAGGGTAGTGAGACCAGCTATGTTATACGGGTTGGAGACAGTGGCATTGACAAAAAGGCAGGAGTTCGAGCTTGACGTGACATAGTTGAAGATGTTAAGATTTGCACTGGGTGTGTCGAGGATGGACAGGATTAGGAATAAGTATATTAGAGGGTCGGTGGTGGTGCTGCGCTAGCATTGACGCCTCACACTAAGACGCTGTTCTGTTCGATTCTCAGCTAGAGCGTCTTCTGCGTGGAGACATGCGTGAATGCGCGTACCTTCATTGAAGGTTGTGTGTCACTGACTGGTAACTTTCGACGCGTAAAATCAACTACCAATTATTAGCGGACCGGAGTTCTGCTGTGGCGACCCCTAACCTGGAAAAGCTGAAAGACAGAACAACAAAATATTAGGGGTCAGCCCAGGTTGGAAGGTTTGGAGACAAAGCCAGAGAGGCAAGATTACAAGGGTTTGGACATGTGCTGTGGAGGGATGCAGAGTATATTGGGAAAAAGATGCTAAGGATGAAGCTGCCCAGTAACAGGAAAAGAGGAAGTCCTAAGATAAGATTTATGGATGTGATGAGATAGGACATGCAGGCGGATGGTGTGACAGAACAAGATGCAGAGGACCGGAAGAAATGGAAACAGTTGATCTGCTGTGGCGACCTGTAACAACGGGAGCAGCTGAAAGAAGAAGATATATTTATATATATATATATATATATATATATATATATATATATATATATATTTCACTATGTCTCTATGATTACTGAATACCTTACTTACTCGCATCCTCACCCTTTCTTCCCCCTTCTCTCCACTTTCCGTATACCTCTATTGCTTACTGATACTGTGTGATTGTTATGCGTAATGCTGTTATATTTACAATTTACAGTACCAAACCGTCATCTCTGAGACTCTGCTCCATTGTATATTAACTTATTGTATCTCTGAGACTCTGTTCCACTGAATAATTTCTTGTTACTAAGTGTAACTGCCAAAATATGTTACTAAGTTATCCTGTTAGGTTTATTACTAACTTGAACCCCAATAATGTGTTTACTATGTGATTTATTACTGTCATTTCTCCGATTGTTGCACTATTGTTTAAAATACTGACTGTTATGTCGTTATTATGTGAAGCTTTTCTCCCAAGGCCTCCACTGAAAATGGGCAAACTTGCCCAGTCGGACTTCCCTGTACATGAATGTTATGTAAGTATATATATGATGTAAATACATCAGTCAGCAGTATTCTAATTTCTGTTAAAGTTAACATCCCTAATTCAAGGAAGTGGTGTGGAAATTCATGAATGTTGCCACGTGTGAAATCAGAAGCTCCTTCTGTACACATTTTGTTCACTATTTAGGTAAAATATTTGAATGTGTATATATTATGTGATTCAGTTGACTGTGTTAATGGAATAAACACATTCAACCAAATCATGTATTTGATAATTTTAGTTTAAAACAATGGTCTGAGCATTCACTTTCTTTTTTGTCTGTGCCTTATGGTACAGACTTAAAATGCCTTTTATATTTTTCATTTTATTATAGGTGTGAATTTTTAATGTATATAAACAACCCAAAACCAGTAGGAAACTAGATGAAACAACAAAAGAATCCACAACTTCGATAACAAATTTATTTCTCTCTCTGACGTCTCGGCCGTAGCCTTCAAGGAGTGAATTTTTAATGTGCCTGTTTTGTTTTTTTTTCTCCACACTAGCTGTATTCTGCACTTTATCATAGTAACTTTATTCTAGTTCCTTTGCATTTTTTTTTTTATTTTTCTCTCATTTTTGGCTCCCTCTCCCTCCATCATGGACAAGATCTTGTTGAGGAGTGAGAGAGGCTTGAGTGCACCGCAGTAGCACTTGTGACAAACTTGTTTAACCCTGCCATTGGAAGGTGTCCTTATTGCAGAGTCCTCCTTGCAGTTGTATTAAAAATAAAATGAGCATGTAAGCAGAGTATGCAAGTCCAACATGCATGCATATCCATGAGCACTAGATGGCGAAACAGTAAAATAAATGACTGCCAACTGTGGGGAAGCTATATAGCTAGCTGAATATGCTTTCTGATGTTTGTGCATTGCCTGCTGAAATCCGAGTATATCTCTCGCATAAGATTGCTGCTTATGTCAGAGGAGTTGCTAGTAAGCCCTTTGGGCATATGTACAGGTATGCCTGTACATTTCAATTTAATAATATAATACTTACCTGCTAATTAATGGCGGTTCTTTTCATACCTCTCAAGCACATTATGAGGAACTTTCGTTATTTTGAGTTTCAGAACTGCACTGTTCCACATAGGATCTGTCACACATTCATTGTTGAGAATTTTTTTTAATTAATATCCATGGTTATTAAAATACATATTCATCAAAAGAATTTTAAGAGTAAAGAAACATGTTTTTAACCATGCTGTGAACTTCCTAGTTGAAGTTTTTAGTAGGTTGTATTTGTTCCATGTTAGGAAGCCTAAAGGTGAATTCAAAAAGGTACCACAACTTGTGCATCTCTGTATACATGTCACAATACCTTTCCCCTTTTCAGTATCCACCCTAACATGATGCTCCGCAGCTCTCTAATATGAAGATGTGCAACACTATAAAGGGCTTGCACTGCAGCCATGCAGAATGTTGAGACGGTCTGTGAGAGGAGAAGCATATGCTAATTAGCCATGTGCTGTCTACCTGGAATGACTCCTGAAAGGCATTGACTCAGTTGTGTAGATCAGGAAGGCCATGCCCACCACTTCATGATTTTAACATGGTCAAAAGACCATGTTCACCTCCCTGCCACGAACATGGTGAGGGAGTCAGCAGACCACCAAGGAATAATCGTAAAGTACTATAATGGCACCAACGGCAGTATAGGGGTGAGGGGATGCACTGACCATCAGGGAATACTCTTTAAGTACTTTAATAGCTATAAGAGTAGTACACGGATTGGCGTGGGTGGGGTACATTAGCCACCAGGGCATAATAAATAATGGCATATTTATGAAGTGTTTTAATAGCACTTAAAATATGTCAGGAGTGGGAGGAAAATAGTAGGGCAGACGGGTTAGGGACTCTGTGCCTGGGTGTGTGTGGGAGAGTGGTTGGAGAGGGGGGAGAATACCACTGTCTTTACCAGCAGCTATTTAGTATGCATGCTGTGGTAGTAATTGCAGTTCAGAGAGTTGCAAATCAGGTGATAATGAGAGGTTACCTTGTCATGACTAACATATCTCTGAATCGTAAATGGGCCTATTGAAGGAGAAGGATCTTTTTAGTGTGAGCCGTTATAACTTAAGTTAGGCACTTTAATGAATTCCTGTGAATGCTCCTCATTTTGGTGAAGAAAGGTTGACGGCTTTATTTTGTGTACCATGGCTCATGTAAGCATTCAGAAAACAAAATTCACATTCAGACATATATGCAGGGTATATCTGACTTGTTGAGGTCTACAGTGTAGAAAATAAGACAGCATTTGCACATAGCTTAATGAGTTATGCTTTACTTTGCATATAGTGCGACACAATACATCATCTTCCGTGTTGGACTAAAACTCTGTTTTTAAATGTTTGTGACATGTTTCTGTCTTCTTGCCTCAGAATACTAATTAAAACTACATTACTTTCTTTGCATCATTAATACAACAGGTAATTACAGGCCCAAAAGGGAATCTGAATAATGCTATTACATTTATTTGAGCTTTATGCATGTGCCATAAAGAGTCTGTAATATCTCTTGGTAAAACTTCATTAGTTTTGTTGTTGTTAATGGTGTTAAGAAATAATCTGTGGCAACATGCAGGGTAGCAGTTGCTTAATCTGTGAAGTTTTATTATAAAGCCTGAGTGACCAGATCCACTTTCTGAGTACATGCAGACTGTGTTCTACTTCATGAAAGTAGTCTGCATGCTGTGATATTTTAAACATCTGCATTACAGAAAACCCATTTACTACCACACAGTGCAAAAATTATTTTCTTCAAAATGATCTATAAAATAATGAGCTGCTACTTATCCAACCAAGGAGACAAAAGCAAGCTATGTTTGAATAACACATAGGTAAAACTTTGCATTATTTATCCTTTGTTTTTCCACACTCGTGTTTATGATAGTTATTGGAATGATTGCTATGATAATTTTCTTGTGTGCTATAATGATGGTTTGAGTTCAGAAGTCAGTTATTTAGCCATTCACACTGAAGAATTATTCTTAATGCTGAAAATTCTGAATATAAAAAGGTTATGATCAGTTGTCCGATAGTAACCGTATTCTGTATTTGAGACATGGATGCCAACAAACTCGCCTCAAACAAAGCTGTTAATGTGAATCTTGGCATCCATGTTAAGGACACATCATAAGTGGTTATAATCAGAGAGACCTGATCATATCTCTTTGTCGTACATTAGAGTTTTATCTACTTTTGTGTACTACCAGTTACAGAAAAAAACAGTGAAGTGTTTTATAGGCGTTTGAAGTGAGTAAAGCATTTAGTGAGTGCTGTCTGATAGACAGATAGTAAATATTATTAGTGAAAAAAGACAGGGAATATTTTTAAATTTTTTTCTTAGTTAAGTAAATTGTGTACAGATTGACATCCATAAACTTAGGCAGAGAGAATAAAAGTATGAAACAAGTACTTCAGGGGACAAGTAAGAGTGAAGCAGTGTCCCATCTATGTGACTGGACTGTAACAGTGCTTGGATTGCGTGTGTGTAACAAGTGTTAAACACCACTGGATGCATTGTTACTGTCTGGTCTCGCTCTACAGAAGCACATAACAGGTTTATCTTTTTTCCGATTTTGGAGAATAATATCTGCACTCTCTTCACTACCCAAAAGTTAGAAAGGTATGGTAAGTAAAATTACTCTTCTAAGAATGTAAGTGTTACATATTTTAGCTGCTCATCTATACTTGGTTTGTGTTTGCATTATGTGAGAGGTGACGAGTGATTGTCTTGTATGTGTACTATTCCATTTGGGTTTACAAGCAACATAAATCAATTTAATATTTGATTCAGTTTTTTTACATGGGTAGTACTTCATAATATTGCTCTGTTGGGCCTCTTCAGTTGATTTCTGTTGTTGACTGAAGAAAGCAGCGAGTTTCATCTGTTTGTGACACTACTGTTAATGTATACTGGTGTCCCTTTGTAGTTTTGAAACTTATATCTGCTATCAGAAGTGTGTTTCTGTTTTATTGATAGGACTTTGGAGACATTTAGTACATGCAAAGAATACAAGTTGATAGTGCAGAAGTTGTTAGCATGGGACTATGGAAGTTGTTACTGCAAGGTGATGGCAGTTCAGACGTTACTGGTATAGAGTGAATGTATTTTCACGAACAGATGTGAAAGGGTGTGTTATTCCTCATACCCACACCCATGAATCGGTTACCTTTTTTAAATGTCTTTGTATAATGACACAGTAGTTTTCTTCCACATTGTTTCCTGTTCTTCCGTGTTTGTTGATGTTCTGCACATGTATATGGGACATACTTTCTCACGCTTGCGCAGCACATCAGTGCTGTTCAATAGAGGCAACAGAGGAAAACAAATCTTTGTTCCTTTTTGTTAACTATTAAATCAGAATCTGGACAGTTCAGTACAAGAGTCTGCTGAGACAGGCCAGAAATACAAGGAAAATCAGGTGCGTTTCTTTAGTTTTGCAGAACATACCTGACGTTTCTTGTATTGGTTTGACCTCCGTACAGACCTATCAACCTCTTAGCTGAAGAAATGTGGACAAAGCCTTAAGTAATAGGGGACAATAGTCCCCAAAATAGGGACAGATTGAAATGTTGTTCTTATAAACTTAGAAATATGCCAAAATAGGATTTGTGTTGGCATGCATTGTCTGAAGGATATGAAGTCTGAAGCTCAAATGCATGTCCTTATTTAGTGACTTCACTTCTTTTCATTTTGTCAGAAAACCACAGCTTTTATGAGGAACAAACTAAAAATATGAGGCAAAAATCTGTACATTTTGAGAGGTGCACCATATATATTAATAGAAAAACTCTGGCAGCTCAGTTTTACTTTAATGGCCATACTTTTTTCTTTTGGTTTATGCTCAATTTACAATAGACAGGCTGGTTGGGCTGTCCAATTGATGCGTTTGTGTTTGAGTAATTTCGAGCCAGCATTGTATAATGCTTGATTAATGTCAGCTGAGTTGTGTTTTGCAGTATCTTTGTATTCGTAGTGCATTTTCAGATGCCATCTTGTCAGGTACAGTGGTTATTAATTTTCCTACTAGTGTGTATCTGATATGTATTGCTTCTGTTTGGGAGTCGTACAGTTAAGGCTTACCTATGGGAATAGCAGATTTCACATAATTGATTTATGCAGACATTCAATAAATGAGTCACTGAAAAGAAAGATATCTTCTTCCCACAAAGTGTAGCCACTGCAAAGTTCATTATTCGAGAAGGAATGCAGAGGGTGCAATCTCTTGCATTGGTGTATGGGGAATTCCGCTCATAAAAAATATGTATATTTTCTGAATCCATTGAATGTACTTTCAGTCATATTTCTTGACTTGACAGTCCATCTGAAAATTGGAAGGGAACTGCTTTTGTACTCTGCTGAACATGAATCAAAGGTACCCGCCATACTAACAAACTAATAAAATAACACCTATGTCTGAGCGTTGTAGTCTGATTTGAATTAATACTATAAAGTGTGTTGGGGTTGTATGATATCCAATTGGCTGCATTCAGAAATTGTTAGCTTTTTTTGAAAAGCTGCAAATTTCCCAGGATTCCTAACAATTAGGATTAATGTACATGCTTTTTTCCTTTGTATTTTCTATGACAAAAACTAATGCTCATTCATAGAGCACTGAATGGTACACAGATGAGTTGTTTCCTTTCTGGTGGGATTTACATGCGGCATTCTATAATGACACACAAGATTTTGTACTAATCAATAATCTGAAAAGATAACACGTCTTATTCATAGCTTTGGTTGGTCCAGCACATCTGTTATTTGATTAACATGAAACTCTCACTAAACATGTGACCCAGCTTATAAGCAACGCCCAGCTTGTTGTGGTTACAGAACATTTTGAAGAGCACTGCCAAGTTCATGTGCTAGAGCTTAATCAGTAAGTAAGCATGTACGCAATAAAACAATGTTTACAAAGTCTAAAAATGTATCAGACAAACTATGTTTTATCTAGTTTAGAATGTTATTCTCCCCCAGTTAAATGCGTCAGAGACTCTAAAGGCAGCCTACTCCTATCCTTCCTGAAAATTGATGAAAGATTATTGGTAGAGATTTTGTTTGTTTAATATTTAAATAATGTAATACTTTTACAAGTGTAGAAGAAATAATTTTTTGTTTGTTGATGCATTAGTTGGTTAATTAATGCACTTTTAATTTGTTAGGTAAACTTATCCAAAGGACCATTTTCACCCATGACCCCAGTATAGTAAGCAGACAGTAAAGAAAATTGTCAGGAACTGGAGTATTTGTATGGAATATATCACTATCTGAATAACAATCCATAGTAAGCACAACCCTAATACCAGCACAAGTGTGTAGTCCCATAGCCTTTATGAACAAGTCGCATAATACAAAGCAAAAAGTAGAATCAGTCATAACAATGAAGAAATATTTTCTACCCAGCTGAAAACAGGATTATCACTGTATTGTCATGGTGAAAAATAAACTGGTGTGTACTAAAAAGTAGGCAAAGACAAAGACATTTGGCCTATGTCCATAAAATAATTTACAGGTCCTTATGTCCACCTACAAAGAACTCTCCACAGTGATACAAGAGCAAGTTAAAATCTAAAGTTATCAACCGCTTACAAAAATTAAAGCCAGCAGTTCATATTTTAGCAGTCGTCTCAAAGTACCTGCCCAGATTATAGAATAAACTGCCAACAGACAGCCTAAGAGCAGAATCTTCCATACCAGGTATAAAGTAGAAGAGGGCAGACATAAAACAGTATCTTGGGGTGACTTGGCACTGCCAGCACTGGAGAGCTTAAAATACAACCTAATCTTGCTGCAGTTCTGCAGTAGTCACACAACCCAGCACATTGCTGCATATGCCTATGGCACAAGTCATTCCTGCAAACTCACTTTCCACCACATCCCAGTGCTCCAAACCATTACTAATTTAATGCCATTTGTCACTTCCACGAACTCATGCAAGCATAACACATATATGCCTTAACTGAAATACTAGCATTATCAAATATTTGATTTACTAAGTTTTTGTCAGGTACAAGGTTTACCCATAGTACTCAATAATGCAGTTGAATCCTGTTTCATAAAATATTTTGTACAAAATATTTTTACACGCCAACATCTCTACCAAGCAGAACAGTTTGCATCTGTTGAAGGTCAGCCTTGTTTGGGTGCATAAAGGCTTGCTGAAGCAGTACTTAAACCAGAAATAGTTGTGTACAAACCCTCACAATTTTGACATATATAGAGAAGTAATTTTACAGGGGACAAGCTCCTCTGCACTGCTGTGGGGCATTTCACCCCCTCCTGTGTTTGTAGTGTTCATATGAGTGGGAGGGGGTACAGCATCACAGCTCAAGCTACCATTTTGAATAATTAGTGATTAGTGACGTGTGTGTGTGTGTGTGTGTGTGTGTGTGTGTGTGTGTGTGTGTGTGTGTGTGTGTGTGTGTGTGTGTGTGTGTGTATTTTCTACATGGTGTCAGGGTGTTGTACCAACTATCACCATCTCTCTCAATTCAGTGCCACTCTCCTACCTTCTTCAACGGTTATGCCCGATTGTCACAGTTCTTCTTTCACACAATCCGTCAATGTCTTTACTGGATGCCCTTGTTTCTTCTTGCCATCTTCCTGTCAGTTCAAAATCTTCTTCAACAAATTGTTTTCTGCTTTCCTGCACATGTGCTTGAACCATCATAATCTGTTTTGTTTGGCCTTCTCTGGAATTGGAGCTGTTTGGGCATCTGCTCTGATATTCTCATTTCTTCATCTGTCCCACAGTGTGCATCCTACCCCCTGTCTCAGACACTTCATCTCCATCACCTCTAGCTTCCTCAGTGCTCTGCTTTCATTGCATAGGTTTCTGTACCATACAGTAGTGCTGGTTGCATCACTGTTTTGTACTCCTTACTTTTCAGCTTCTTTGACATTCTTCTGTTATACACTACATCTGACACTTTGTGCCAATTGGCTGCAGCTCCTCTTATTCTTACTTTGACCTCCTAATTTAAACTCCCCTTCTTCTCAACTACCCCACCAGGTACTTGAAGCTGTTAACTTGTTCCACTATTTTCCCTTCTGTGTTAATTCTCGGCACCTTAAGGTTTCTACCATTTGTTGGCATTAAAACTGTCTTATTTGTCCTGTGTTTATCCCATATGCCTTGAGTTTAGCAATCCATTCCCTTATCCTTTAGACTTCTGATACAGAGAATACCGATTTTGCTAAAGGAGTGGGGTCCCCCAGATCTCTACCAGAAGACATCTACTTTGGAAACATCCTAGAGTTTCTGAAACAAAAGGGTGGTTGGTCCTCTGATACCCCTTCCCAGGCGGAATCGGTGTTCCTGGAGGCTTTCAGGTCTGGACCGTCTACTTCTTGGGTGACTCCCCCAGCTGCCCAATTCATAAATCGTGTTACTCAACAGGCATGGAAGGAGCCAGATACTGTAGAACCAATCCCTAAAAGATCTGTTAAAATTCTAGTTCCCCCTAAGGACCGAGCATACTAGAGCAAAGGAGTCCTGGTCGATGCCGTGGTTACGGCGGTAGCCACCAAGAAAGAGCTTGCAGAATACATTTCATCTGTCCACCCCCGTAACAGGGAGTCCAGGGCCTTGTACAGGTTTGGTAAGTGCATGTGTTCCTCAGCAACCTTTGCAGTCTGGTCGCTGAATTATCTTGCACATTTTACAAGATTACAGAGATTTGACCAAAGACCTTTTCATATGTCTTTCTGAGTACATCTGCTGAGGACCAAAAGAATCTCCTCTCAACTGGCCACCCTCCAGTCTATTTCTACTGTGTGCATGAGGTTGTCCTCCCATGCAGCGGAAGGTACCTCTCATGTGTGACGGGTTCAGGCATAGCCATTAGGAGACGTGCCTGGGTGCGACTGTGTGATTTTCTGGAGCACATTAAACCTTCATTCATTGATGTGCCCTTTGATCGATCTTCCTTATTTGGCCCCAGGGTTAACAACACGCTGTCTAGATGTGAGCCAAGAGCTAAAGACCCTGTCTGCTGTGGGCATACATTTTTCAACTCCTCCAAGGCCTTTCTTAAGGAACCAAAGGAAGAATGTGGTTTTGTAAACTCCTGGGTCCTTTTCAAGACTCATGTCTGAAATGGAAGACTCCGTCACCATGGCAGAGGTGGCCTGCAGAACCAGGGCTTCCGGGATTCCTTCTTGGGTAACCACTACCAGCACTCCTGAAGGAAGGCCCAACTGTTAGCCTCTGGAGGCAGTCGAGGAATGATTGTGCCTGCACCAAAGAGCCTAGTTATCTATAACAAAAGATTCCTGGGTGCATAGAAATATATCCAAGGGTTATATCATTCCCAAATCTCCCTTACAGAAATGAAAAAAATCCCTGATGTTCCTCCTAATCAGAGGGAAGCAGCAGCATTAGAGATGAAAAAAGCTGCTAGAAAAAGAGTCATCCAAGACGTTCCCCCCAGACCAGAGAGAAGTCAGGACCTATTCCATGACTCTTCTTTGTGCCAAAAAAGACAGGGGACTTGAGACCAATTTTGGATCTCAGCAAACCAAATCAGTTTTGCAATATACAAGGTTTCAGATGGTCATGGTTGTCCGTTTTGCCTCTGCTACAAAAAAGCAATTAGATGTGCTCGATATATTTTCAGGATGTGTACTAGCCCATCAAAATGAACAGGCACTCCAGAAGATATCTGCACTTCCAGCTGGGAGACCATCATTACTAGTTCAGAGCACTGCCATTTGGTCTCACCACAGCCCTCAGGGTGTTCACCAAATGCATGACAGTGGTAGCAGCTCACACGAGATTGCTGAGATTCTGAATGTTTGTTTCTGTACCTAAATGACTGGCTCCTGTCTGCCCCACCCAGGCATCGACTTCTACAAGCAAGGGACTTACTTGCTCCAGTTGTGCATCCGTCTAGGCATCTCAGTGATTTACAACAGTCTGGAGTTCATATGTGCCTGTGTAGACACAGTCAGTCAGATAGCCTCCCTTCCTCATGCTGGAATCCAGACACAGAGGTCCCAGGTCAGAAGAGTAAACTAAAATTCTTCTCTTCCAATGTGAGTAATTTTACAAGCCTTGCGATCTATGGCAGCTGCTATCACCCTCATTCCTCTTGCCAAGTTTTACTTCCGAATACTTCAGTGGACCCTGCCAACCCAATGGCCAATTTTTCATCATCCTTTAACTGCTCCAGTCAATATCACACAGGCAAGCAAAAGGTGTCTTCTTTGCTGGATTTGTTTGAACAAACTCTCATAAAGTTGTCCATTTGTTCTTCTCCTGCCCACTGCCATGGTGACCATGGATGCCTCCTAATTGGGGTGGGGAGCACTACTTGGGAAGGGCAGTCCAAGGTATGTGGGCCCTTGAAGAGGCCAAGACTCATATCAATGTCCTGGAAATGAGAGCAGTTCTAGCACGGCAGGCCTTTCAAAACATTCTCCCATCCAGGACAATTGTTACCCAGATAGACAATATGTCAGTGGCCTGGTACATCAGTTCTTACAGGAACCTTTGTTCCTTATTTGAGCTCCAGCTTCCTTTTTCCTTTCTGTCTTTGCTAACTTCTGTAACATGTAGTCCCTTTATATCTAGGAGCAGCAAATTCGATCTGAGGTATGTTGGCGGGGCATAGTGGGCAAAGGGAGGGCCTCAAGAGTTTTGGATCTGAAGATCTGGTACATGCGGCCATGTCAGATCCGAACCTTTGATAAGAATTGAGGAAGAATGAAAATGGACAGCACAGATGGAAAGTTATGGCGAGTATATGACTTTTTTTTTCCCAAAGAGTTTGGTTAATGGACACATGTTGGAAAGAAATCTAAAGTTGTAGAAGCTGCTATAGTTTAGGTAATGGTACAGTTATTGTACTTTTGAAGTAAGCAATACCTAAATTGTCCTTTATCTGAAGAAACTCCTGGTTCCTTACAAGCTAGCAAGGCCCATTTATACTGCGATTTTGGGAATCCTTGAGGCTCCAAGGGATGGCTGGACTTGTGCCTTTGCTGATGTTCTTTGTGTTTCACTGTTGCAGTCATTACATTTGGGTAATCTGCTGACAGGTTGCCCTCTGTCGGCCTGAATTCCAAAGTCTTGGGTCCTGCGTCGGTTGCTGTCTTCTCTTCCATGACGTCAGGTCATCACGGGTATAAAACATGCAGCCGACACCATTTTCTTAAGTTTTTCTTGCCCAAAGCAGAAGCATTTCACAAGTGCAGGTTGGCTGACTACTAAAATGTTCGAGTTTGAGTTTCAGAACCAAAGTCTTCACTAAAGCTAAATACCCCGTTGGGGAAACTTTTTTCTTGCTTTTTACCGATGTCAGAAAAAGTTAATAATTGTATTACTTGTGGGAAGCAAATACCTCATAAAGATTTCTATTTATACTGTGTTCCTTGCCTAGGCCCTGATCACAACGTGCCTTGCTGTAGGTTTTGTGCTAATTTAACCAACGCACTATTAAGCGTCGGTATATTTTTGCATCAAAGTATTTTGGAAACGGATTTAACTACCCAGAAATGTCGTCAGATAGCAATCCGACTACTGGAGTACATAAACGCAAAGAAAAGGACAGAGAAAGGTAGTCGAGATCCAAAACCAATGACGAAACTTCTCCTAAGCCAGTCGCCGGTTCGCCGGTACTCAGTGAGGCACTTTCGCAGCCCCTGATACCCGCTACCTTTGAGTCACAGGCCTCTACCGACACCAATGTGGAGTCAGGCATGCCGCAAGATACTCAAAGTATTGGACCGACAGATGTATTTCCCTAAGATGGGTCCGGAGCCGCTGAGCAGGCACCGGCTTCTGAGGGTGTATTCAGACCTCAACATTTGTATATCAAACCGATGACAGCTGCAAAACCAAATACAAAAGTAACTTCTAAAACTAAAAAAATTACGCATGAGCCACGTGCACAGGCCTCTATGCCTAAAAAACA
>NC_056739.1:1059059891-1059137391 GCF_019279795.1 Protopterus annectens
GTGACGAGTCCCTCTCAGAAATATAAATTCCTCTGTATTTTTTTATTCTGTTGCTATAAACTGATTTTTTAGTTCAAATCTTCATTAAATGTTTGTACAAAGTATGAATAAATGGAGGGAAAAAAACAGATTTATTGTGCTTTTGACTTTACATGCATGCGTTCTGATGAAGTATTTGTATTTTAGAACTTGCACCTGACTACTTTGATATGCATCTCAGATTGTTTTCTTACTCTAGACTGATACAGACCAATTTATTTTCCCCAGCAGAATAATACCTAATGTTTGATGAAAGCAGATTGCTAATGACAACTTTATTTTTTTTATTCTGCTCAAATTAAATTTCTAGGATATCTCTGGACTTCAGGATCATGAATTTCAAGTTCGCCACCCTGATTCTGCTGCATTACTTTATCAGTTTCGACTAGGTGATGAAAAGCTACAGGTATAACTCATTTCTGCTGAATATCATCTTTGTCATTTGGTTCTCATCTGTATAACAACCAATACCACATTTATATCAGCTTATAATGTTAAATTTAGTTTACTGTTATAGATGTCTTTTGTTTTGTCCCATGGTGACTCTTAAATTGTCAGCCTCTCTCTCTATGCACCAACTTCCCTTGGCGCACGTAGAGCATTCTTACAATGAGTATATGGACATGTGACTGAGAAACCATTTTATTTTGTAAGAATTCGTACATTTTGCATTTCATCCTAAGATGCATCCTTGAAAAGTTTCTTCAGTCAGTGTGCAAGAAACAGACATTTCAAGTAGCCAAGCAATTACTGGGTCATGAGTCCAGATGGATTCATAGCAAATGTGGAATCAGCCATGATTTCAGACTACATGAAATTCTCATTCTTCACTCTGCTACTATTGATTGGTTCAAGTACTCTCCCTTTCTGATGCTAACAGTGCCCACCAGTAAACTAACAAGACATACTACTGTTACTTCAGGACACCAACATCCCAGTGACCTCAAGGCTACTGAAAGAAGCCAAAACTAAATGACATACTGAAGAGCTTAAATCTTTAATGACTCTACATGATAAAGCTTGGGAAATATGGAAACAAGACCACATTCACAACAACTATGAACATTACAAAACTCTGAGGAATGTGACCAAACATGCCACCTACAGACTCAAAAACCAGATGACTAAAATCTAAACAAACCTCCCTTCTTCGTTCCCCTAAACATTTCTGTCAGGAAGTAATAGGGAGGCGTTCTCCAAGGGAATTATCCAGTCGAAGATGCACAGCCTGCCCATAAAATTATTGAGCCTTCCCACATACTCGCTTAGCTGCAGTACAGCCCCACAACAAAGGCAGCTGCAGTACAGCACTACAACAGACAGCCTAACTCCTTGAATTTTTTTTTTGCAACTTTTTATGTCTCAAAAATCACCTGTAAGCAAATTTTATTTCTACTTGTGTATATTCCTATGGAGTCACCACCTGGACATAACATTCTCTCTCCTTGGTTCTAATACCACTGCATAAATTTCATCACCACCCCTCTTAAGCACTTTTGCAACCTTTGACTCATCACTAATATTATGCTAAATGTTTGGAAATACTCTTTTTGTCAGGACATCTCCAAAACAAGCCAAGCCTTTTCTTGCAGTCACTTCTGCCACATCTATATCCTTCCCATTTTTGATAAAGTTCTTGAAAAAAAAATCACATGTAACCAACTTACTACATACCTACAAAAATACCACCTACTCACCATTAAACATCAGGGATTCTGGGCTGGTAAGAGCACAGTGACTGCCCTATGGAACCTGACTGATGACAGCTTAAGTAATATGGATAAAGGAAATCTTACTGGAACTCTCTTCCTAGACTTAACCTATGCTTTTGAAATGGTCAAACCAACCAGATGTTCTTTGTGTTTTACTGTTGCAGTCATCACACTTGGGTTATCTGCCTGCAGGTAACCCTCAGTCGGCCCGAATACCAGAGACTTAGTATATCTGCGTCAGTTGCTGTCACTTCAGGACTGATGTCAGGTCGTCAGGGGTATAAAAACAGGCAGCTGACACCATTAAATAAGTCTTTTTTTGTCAAGGAGCCCAAAGCAGAAGCAGTTCGCACGAGTGCCAGTCAGGCACTACCTGAGTTTTCCTTTCCAAATTGAATCATCCTGAAGTCTTCTAAAGCTAAGTACCCCATTGGGGATTCTTTTTTCTTGCTCTAACCGATGTCAGAAAAAGTTAACAATTGTCTCGCCTGTGGAAAGCAAGTACCACACTGAGATTTTCATTCTTACTGCATCACCTGTTTAGGCCCAGGCCACGATGTACCTCGCTGTTGGTTTTATGCCTTGTTCAACGCCCGAACTATGTGTTGTCGGGCCCTTATTGTCGCTAAATACTTTTGTTGTCAGTCTCCGTATTCTGAAATGGCTTCGGTAAGCCATCCAATTTCCGATCTTCCAGAAAAAGTAAGGATAAAGACAGCAACAGACTGCACAGGTCTAAAACTGCTGATGACGCTTCCATTAAGCTAGTCGCCAGCTCGCCAGTACTCAGGGAGATGCTTTCACAGCCCCTGATGCCCACTTCTGTGGATTTGCAGGCCACTTCTGAGACAGTTTGGAATCTGGTATGCCGCGAGACTCTCCTTTGACTACGGAACCTGTGGATGGGTCTGGAGCCGCTGTGCAGGCACCGGCTTCCGAGGAAGTTCTTCGCATTACCAATATTCGACACAAACCAACGACTTCTTTTGCGTCTTCAGTTCTGTCTAAAACTACCATGTTTCTAAGACCAGGAGTACAAGCATCGCCTAAAAACTGACAACCCAAACTCAAGCACCTGCTTCCTTGACACAATCTCAAATGCTTAAAATGGCAGAAGACCTGATCATGCTGATCAGCCTTCCCTGCTAAGAGAAAAAGAGACCTGTCCCCAGCAGCTTTAACTGACCAAGAGTCCGAGGACTCTGAGGTTTCTGAATATGAAGACATGCCTTTATCTGCTTATGAGGATTCAGATGCAGAGGTATCCATTCCCTCTGCCTCCCCTCCAGAGGATTTTTCTTTTGGTGAAACCCTACATACTTTCCACTGGGAATGCCAAGATTGTCCTCAGTCCTAAAAGAGACTCAGAGAATGTTTAGATTTGCCGCAGCATAGACCTTTAGCTATCCCTCCTGTTTTGGATGATGTCTTTATGGAATCCAGTCTAACGCCTGATACTTTACTCCCTGCTCCAAGGAAACCAGAGAGGTACTACAGAGTCCCTGACTCTCACAAATTTATTTTCAAAAATCCTACTGCTGACCCAAAGGTCATTTCTCAGGGGCCTAATGGTATAAAAGCAACTACAGCTAAGAATCCCACTCCTTCGGACAGGGATTCCCGAGCTTTAGACAGATGGGGTAAAAACTATACACCTCTGCAACTCTCGCCATTAGGGCATTGAATTACCAGTTTCACATGCTAAAATACCAGCAACATATTATGGGACTCATTAAGCAAAAATGATCTACCTTTACAGACTGTGCAGAAAATAAAGAATTACAGGAGCTTATGCATTCTGCAAGCCAAGTCAGCAAGCATACCTTGCAATGTGGGTTTGATGCCCTAGAAGCATCTTGCAGGGCAGCAGTCACTGGTTCTGTACTGAGAAGGCATGCTTGGCTTAAGGAACAGAAAATTACTAGACGCTCCCTTGAACAAGGACACTCTGGCACCAAAGCAGCAGAGGTTCTAAAAAAAGATGGAAGAAAAAGCTAAGTCTATGCAGACAGTCAAAGATTTTTTGCAAGTGCAACCTCCAAGATTTAGTAGGCATTACCCTCGAAACATTGGTCCTTTCCAGCCCCCTCAAGGCCATCTCAAACTAGACCTAGGGGAAACAGACCCCCCCCAGATTACAGTCTCATGGTATGCAGAGATCTAAACAATGGAGTACCTCCACTTCTAAAACATGGAGTGCTAAACCACCCCCTTATGGAAAGAATTCACAATGACTTCTCAGTTCCACTCCTCACCTCTGCTCAATTGCTCGTGCCCCTAAGACAAAAACTTGCCCCCCATGCAAAAAACTGGACCTCCTTCACCAAAGACTGATGGGTCCTCAACATTGTATTCCAGGGGTACAAATTTTACTTCTACACACTGCCAACCCCAAAAGGGTTCACAGACTTTCCTTCAAACCAGTGGGCAGAAGCACAAAGCCAAGTTCAATCCCTGCTCTTCATAAGGGCAATTCATCCTGTTCCTGCAGAACAGATAGGTCAAGGGTTTTATTCCAGATTTTTCCTGGTACCCAGAAAAGAGGGGCACTTGGCACCCAATCCTAGATCTTTCCATTCTAAACACCTTCCAGGTGGTACCAAAATTAAAATTGCCCACCCTTCAGCAGCTTCTTCGTATGCTGTCCAAAGATGCCTGGTTAGCCACCCTAGACCTAAAAGAAGCCTATCTGCACATCCCTATCAGGGACTCGTGCAGGAAATATCTACATTTCAGGGCAGGATCTATGCATTATCAGTTCTCTGCACTTCCATTTGGCTTATCCACTGCTCCCAGAGTCTTCACAAAATGCCTGGCTCCAACCATTGCCTACTGCAGACTGAGAAAGATTCAGATATACCCTTACTTGAATGATTGCCTGATTCAGGCAGACAGTCAGGAAAAGCTTTTAAAAGGCTTTTAGAAAGTATTTAAAGTGTAGTATTGAGTATGTAAGTTGTTCTGAAGAAATCTACGTTGAGTACATGAAAGCGCTTAACCTTTTGCTTATGTACTTCGCTCAATAAATGATTTGGATACTGTGGATCGTGGTGTTTCATTCAGGGGAGCTGCTTTTTCGATTGTTGGTTGTTTTATTCCTGGGAGTAAGCTTGAACACAGCATCCCAGATGGCATTCCTTACTAAAGAAAAACAAGCCTGTCTTAACAGGCTCCTTTGCTCAAATGGCCACCGGAAGCCAGCTATCCGCAAGGAAAATCCTGCAGGCTCTAGGGTTCATGGCCTCTTGCATTCTACTAATTCCATATGCCACACTGTATATAAGGAAACTTCAATGGTACATAAAGTCTTTGGTGTCAACATTCTCAGGACCTGGAAACCATAATACCTTGTCTAAAGACAGAGTTTCTTTGGTGGGTAGCGGCATGCAACCACAACAAGGGGGATCCCTTTACACAACCCCACGCCACCCAGACCCTAACCAAAGATGCATCAGACTATGCCTGAGGGGCACATCTGGATGACAGGTGCATTCAGGGCCACTGGAGCCGAAGTCAAATTCATCTGCACATTAACCAAAAAGAAATGCTAGCTGTTCAGCACGCTCTGACAGCTTTCAGATCCCTTCTGTCACCAGGACTCCTGCTGATAAAAACAGACACCATGTGATACATCAAAAAGGAAGGGTGTAACCACTCTGCAGGCTAGCCATGACCCTGTGGAACATGGCTTTGGATCTGCATATTCATCTGCAAGCTCATTTCCTACCAGGCAAACAAAATTCTCTGGCAGACGACTTGAGCAGAAATCTCCTAGACCCACATGAGTGGCAGTTAGACCCCAGCACTTTCAGCCTTCTAAGCCAAAAATGGGGGACCCCGGAGGTGGACCTTTTTGCCTCCCCCTACAATCACCAGCTTAGCAAATTATGCGCCAGGACACTTCATAACAGGGCCTGGAAATTGGATGTTCTATCCTTCCAGTGGGTGCACCTCTCAATCTATGCATTTCTCCCTCTGCCTCTTCTTACAAGAATACTACTCAAGTTAAGACGGGACAGACCAAGGGCAATCCTGATTGCCCAGACTGGCCACACCAGCACTGGTACCCACTACTGCACAGCTTGTCACCAGTGCCACCATGGCACCTACCCCAGATCCCAACCCTCCTCACTCAGCAGGAGGGACAGATCTTGCATCCACAACTGCAAACCCTGAACCTTGCCGCCTGGCTTATTCCTTGAATTCTCCCCCAGTGACCAGTTTAAGCAAGCAGGTGCTGGACGTCATTCTTAAAGCCAGAAGAACTAGTACAAGGAAATCCTATGCTGATAAGTGGAAAAGGTATTGTTCCTGGAGTCAATATAAAGGAGCGGACACAGCACTTCCCTCCTTACCTCTAATCCTGGATTATCTAGCAGATCTACTCCACAGAGGCCTGTCCTTCTCTTACATTAAGATCCATGCCTGTGCCATCTCGGTTCATTACAACACTGAGCCACCTCTATTCTCTCACCCTGTCATCAAACAGTTCCTGAGAGGGGCCAACAACTTAAGGTCATCAAGGAGAGCCCCCACTTCTGCTTGGGACCTTAACTTTGTACTGGAAATGCACATGCTACCTCCCTTTGAACCTGCATCGTCATCAGAGTTAAAGTTCCTCTCTTGGAAAACAGCATTGCTTCTGGCCATCACTTCAGCTAGAAGAGTGTCTGAGCTACAAGCAGTTATGGCTGTGGAACCTTTCATTATTTTTCATGCTGACAGGGTCTCCCTCAGGACTAATCCTACTTTTATGCCTAAAGTGGTGTCCAGTGTAGCTCTCAACCAATCCATCCATTTACCAACCTTCTTTCCCATCCTCAAAATAAATGGGAAAGGATCCTGCACTCTTTAGACGTGCACACACAGCTCTGATTCTACCTTGATAGGACTAATCCCTTCAGGAAATCTGACCAGTTACTAGTCAGTTTTGCATCAGGGGCAGAGGGCAAGGCCATATCAAAATAATTTCCAAAGGGATAGCACACTGTATCCATTTTCGTTACAATCACCATGGGAAACAAACCCCTAAGGGGGTAAGAGCGCATTCCACTAGGGCGACCTCTACAGCATTCCTCAGGGAAGTCCCAATGAGGGACATTCTGGAAGCTGCTACCTGGAGGTTCTGTTCACAACTTCACCAAGCATTACCACCTTGCCTGTCTTTTCCAAATCCAGGGCGGGTTTTGCAACAGCAGTCCTGCAGGGCATACAACCCCAACTCTTCTTGACTGCCTCCACCCATTCTTCAGCTTTGGGAATCAACCTAAGTGTGATGACTGCAACAGTGAAACATGAAGAACATAGTACAGTTGTGTACACTTACCATAAATATAGATGTATAGTGTATTCACTGTTGCAGTCCTGTTTTTCCACCCTCCAACCCCCTTATCTTTCTCTCTCTCTCGATTACTAACCCCTTACAGGGCTATTGGTATTTATTTTTTACTGGAGGTTTTTTTCCACCATAACTTAGCTCCCTGTTTAGGGGGCTCCTGACATTTGGGGCAAGAAAAAATTATGTAACGGCATCAGCTGCCTGTTTTTATACCCTTGACAACCTGACATCAGTCCTGAAGTGACGGCAACTGACGCAGAAATACTAAGTCTCTGGTATTTGGGCTGACTGAGGGCTACCTGCAGGCAGATAACCCAAGTGTGATGACTGCAACAGTGAATACACTTAAACATCTACATTTATGGTAAGTGTACACAACTGTAATTTCTTCTTCTCTAGCTACAAGACATTGAACCATGTAGTGACATTGGGGCTGATCCCAAAAACTTTCTATCCAAGCCTTCATTCCAGGTAAAGATGTGACCTAGTCTTTCCAGGAGATGTTCATCGTGCATACAGCTGCAGTCATAACAGATGGGTTCTCCTGCCGTCAGGCGGGTCCTCAGTCGGCCGAATTCCAAAGTCTAGGTCCGGCGTCGGTTGTCGTCGCTTCTTCCCTGACGTCAGTGCGACAGGGGTATAAAAGAATCAGCCGACACCATTTTCTCCAGTCTTTCTTGCCGTGCGGTGCCTGAAGCAGAAGCAGTTCGTAAGTCGGTCGGCCAGCTCCTGAAATTACGAAAATTTTGCAACCGAAGTCTTCTTGAAAGCTAAGTACCCCGTTGGGGAAACTTTTCTTGCCTCAGACCGATGTCAGACAAAGTTAATAATTGTATTTCATGTGGGAAGCAAATTCCGCATAAGGATTTCCATTCCCTCTGTATTCCTTGTTTAGGCCCAGACCACGACGTCTCGGTCTGTCGCTTTTGTGCTACATTCAACAAACGCACCATTAAGCGTCGGGCAGAGTTCGCCCAGCATTATTTTGGCAAGACATTTAACTATATTATGTCGTTGGATACTCCGACTCCAGTTTTGTCTAAAAAGCGCAAAGATAAGGACCGACACACGAGGTCCGCGGCCTCTACCGACACCGCGCCAATGCTGACTACACGTGGTCCGGTTCTCAGCGAGGTGCCTACACAGCCCCTGACTACCGACGACACTTCATTGGCAGTGTCTCCTGTGCCCGAGGTCGCAGGCTCGTCGGCCCACACCCCGACTACAGATACCGAAGCCACTCTTGGCGGTGAATCTCAAAATGTGGACAGGTCCACCTCCTCTCAAGGTGTCTTCAGACCTTCCTCTTCTTTTTCCATCAAGGCTTTCACTAAGTCTAAAGCAGCCATGCATTCTAAGAGAAAAGCTACACAGGGCCCATCTCCAGGCCCCATGCCTAAAAAACAGATGCTTAAAATGGCTGAGGATTTAATTACTCTTATCAGGGGTTCTCTGCCCCGGACAAAAGGCCCAGAGTGGAGGAAGAATCCCCCTCCTCTGATCAGGGATCCATTATTTCAGAGCACTCTGATGATCAGGAACATTCTTACTCCCCTTTTGAAGACTCTGATGCAGAGGAGTCCATTCCCCTCTGTATCCGGTCCCACAGGATTACTCATTTGGGGAAACTTTGCATACCTTAAGAGAACACTTCCACTGGGAAGGCCAAGATTATTCAGATTCCAAGAAAAGGCTTAGGGAATTTCTCTTGCTACCTCAGCACAGGCCTCTGGCTATACCTCCTGTCTTGGACATACTAGATGATGTGTACTCAGGCCTGCCTTAACCCGGATTCTCTACCTCCAGCCCCAGTCAAGCCTGACAGGTACTACAGGGTTCCTGACTCACACCAATTTCTATACAAAAGCCATGCTGCTGACCCAGAAACCATCTCACAGGGTCCCAAGGGAATTAAGGCCTCCACTGCTAAAAATCCATTACCTTCCGAGAGAGAATCCAGATCCTTAGAAAGGTGGGGAAAAAAGGTATATACCTCGGCTACCTTAACCATGAGGGCATTAAACTGTCAGTTCCATATGCTAAAGTACCAACAGTTTTTGTTATCACAATTGAAAAGTAAAATGTCACAACCTGAACAACCAGACTTGAAGGAGTTGCAGGATTTGATGCATAGTGCAGAACAAGTGGGTAAACATACCTTACAATGTGGTTTTGATGCTCTAGAGGCCTCATGCAGAGCTGCTGTTACAGGATCAGTTATACGTAGACATGCCTGGCTCAAGGAACAAACCTTGCCAGATCATGTCAAAGCTAAATTACTAGATGCCTCTCTACAAAAGGATGTATTATTTGGTGCTAATGCTGAGGAGGTATTAAGGAAAATGGAGGAAAAGGCTAAATCAATGCAAACTGTAAAAGATTTTCTACAGGTACAACCCCCACGTTTCAGTAGAAATTGGCCTTCCAAAAATTGGTCCTTTCCAGCCACGGCCAGACCCCAAAGAGGTAGATACAGGCACCCGAGGTGCAGAGGGCAATCCCAAGGATCGTTTAGAGGCAGACAATGGCAAGCTTCTACACAAAGAGGTGCTGAGGATAACTCGCAACCATTCAGAAAGCAAGCCCAATGACTTTCCCCTTTGCATGCCAAGCAAGACTCAAATGGCAGCACCCTTAGGAAAACTGGCATTATTTTCAAAAAATTGGCATATTGTCACAAAAGACAAATGGATCCTGGACATTATAAACAGAGGCTACAGATTCCATTTTCACACCCTTCCAAAAATGAGAGGCATGCCGAACCTGCCACACAGTCAAAGGGGCAGAGGCACAAAGTCAAATTACAGATCTCATAGACATGAAAGCTATTCAAGAGGTACCTACGCGAACAAGGTCAAGGTTTTTATTCCAGACTATTCCTGGTACCAAGGAAGGGAAAAGATTGGAGACCTATTTTGGACCTATCCATCCTAAACACATTTCTACTCGTACCAAAATTCAAGATGCTCACTCTACAGCAGCTTCTTCCCATGCTGGGCAAGGAGTCTTGGCTGGTAACATTGGACCTCAAGGAGGCATACCTGCATGTCCCAATCAGACAAAATTGCAGAAGATACCTGGGATTTCTTGCAGGTTCAACCCATTATCAATTCTCTGCATTGCCCTTTGGCTTATCTACTGCACTCAGAGTATTCACGAAATGCCTGGCATCAGTAATTGCCTACTGCAGACTTCAAGGGATACAAATATACCCCTATTTGGATGACTGCCTGATCCAAGTGGACAGCAAGCACATTCTTCTGAAACATCTGGCTTATGTAATAATGTTGTTGAATTCTCTGGGATACACAGTCAACAAAAAGAAATCAAGGCTAATACCCTCTCGGAAAATAATTTTCCTGGGTGCCAACTTGGACACAAACACCCAGATGGCCTACCTCACGCCAGAGAAGCAGGGGCAACTAACTCAGTACTTCAGAGCACTAGCAAATTGCACCAGGCTGACTGCAAGGAAAATCCTGCAGGCTCTGGGATTCATGACATCTTGCATCTTACTAATCCCATGTGCAAAGCTGCATATGAGGAAACTTCAGTGGTACCTGATAAACCTATGGTCTCAACACAGCCACAGTTTGGAAACAATAATACCACTAATTCCATGTCTACAAAAGGAATTTCTGTGGTGGGCTCAAGCATGCCAAACAAACACAGGTCTCCCATTCAGCAAGCCTCAAGCAAATCAAGTCATCACAACAGACGCCTCGGACTACGCCTGGGGGGCGCACACGACAGATCGGTGCATTCAGGGCAAATGGTCCCAAAAAGAAAAGCACCTTCATATCAATCAAAAGGAAATGCTAGCAGTAATAAATGCTATTATAGCTTTCAAAGACCTTCTGCAACCAGGTCAACTATTGATAAGAACGGACAACACCACAGTAACGTGGTACATAAACAAACAGGGAGGAACACATTCATACCCCCTATGCAGACTGGCCATGTCACTTTGGAACAGGGCAATGGACTTACAAATGGAACTACAAGCACAGTACTTGCCAGGCAAGGAAAACACGCTGGCAGACAACCTAAGCAGAAATATGACAGATCCACACGAATGGAAGTTGCATCCTCAAGTTTTTACAGAGATAATACAAGCATGGGGAAGGCCAGACATATATTCTCTTTGCCTCCTACAAAAATCACCAATTGACAAAATTCTGCTCAAGGATTTTTCATCCAAAGGCCTGGAGAGTTGGACGCTCTCTCTTTCAGTTGGACATCAATGACAGTTTATGCCTTCCCACCTCTTCCTCTGCTGCCCAAAGTTCTATTGAAAACCAGAGCAGACAGACCAAAGATGATTCTCATTGCTCCAGACTGGCCAAGACAACACTGGTACCCACTCCTGAGGAGCCTGCCTCTAATGCCTCTTCTCCTGACTCAGCACAGCTTCAAAACTCTTCACAGTCAGCTAAAAACACTCAATCTAGCCGCATGGAAGATTCCTTCGCATCACAACAGACCCTACTCTCCAAGGAGGTGCAGGATGTCATTTTGGAGGCCAGAAGGCCGTCTACTAGAAAAGCTTACTCCGCAAAATGGAAACGGTTTTGTGTCTGGAATAAGAAAAAGGGCCAGGATCCTGCAAAACTGAATTTATTACCTCAAATATTACAGTATCTAGCTGAGCTGCTAAGCAGTGGACTTTCATTCTCCTCCATCAAAATCCATGCCTCAGCCATTTCTGCAGAATACAACACTGATCCACCCTTATTCTCTCACCCTCTCTTAAGACAGTTCCTCAGAGGGGCTAAGAATCTAAAACCCCCAAGGAAACAACCAGTACCTGCTTGGGATCTCAATTTCATTCTGGAAAAACTGACCTTGCCTCCTTTTGAGCCAGCTGCCTCATCAGAGTTGCAGTATTTATCCTGGAAAACAGCTTTCCTTCTGGCTATTACCTCAGCTCGTAGAGTTTCAGAACTACAAGCTCTCATGGCTGTGCAGCCTTTTATCATCTTCCATCAGGACAAAGTTTCATTACGAACCAACCCGTCCTTTATGCCAAAAGTGGTATCCAGGGTAGCTTTGAATCAGGCCATACACTTACCTACCTTTTATCCTAATCCTCAAAACAAAGGGGAGAGATTACTACATTCCTTGGACATCCACAGACAACTGTGGTATTATTTGGACAGAACAAAGCCTTTCAGAAAATCAGAGCAGCTCTTTGTGTCCTATGCTATAGGAGCTCAAGGAAAGCCAATTTCCAAACAGACAATCTCAAAATGGATAGCCCACTGCATACGCTTTTGCTATTCTTTTCATGGCAAAACTGTACCTACAGGCATCAGATCTCACTCCACAAGGGCCACGGCTACCTCTGCAGCCTTTCTCAGAGGAGTTCCTACCAAAGATATTTTAGAAGCAGCCACTTGGAGTTCTGTGCATACCTTCTCCAAGCACTACCACCTTCCACTATACTCCAAATCTAGAGCGGGCTTTGCCACTGCAGTCTTTGCTTTATTTCACAAATTTATGTATTGCCTTCCTTCTGGGGGCACCTGACATCTGGGGCAAGAAAAACTGAAGAAAATGGCGTTGGCTGGTTCTTTTTTACCCCTGTCGCTCTGACGTCAGGGAAGAAGCGACGACAACCGACGCCGGACCTAGACTTTGGAATTCGGCCGACCGAGGACCCGCCTGACGGCAGGAGAACCCATCTGTTATGAGTGCAGCTGTATTAGCACTCTAACATCTACATTTATGGTAGGTACAAAACTGTACTTTCCTTCAGTAACTCGAGTCCCACAGAGCTCCATTCTAGCACCTCTTCTTTTTTCAGTCTTCATCAAGAAACATCCATAGGACCTGCCCCATCTATCAGTATTTTTTATGCAGATGATGTGGTCATCCATAGGTCTGATCCCTGATATTTTACAAATGAAACTCCAAAGGACATTTTAGCAACAGCACTGGCTAACTCCAAGAAACTGCTGCTTAATGCTAAAAAAAGACCATGTTATTCAGCACCCATCCATACCCCCCTTTCCTTTTGAATCTTTTTGATAACAGTCCTGCTAAAACTAGCACATTCTTTAGATATTTGGGGGCTCTGGCTAAATATATCACTAAACTTGTTTGAGCAAATACAAAGCCAAGATCAATAGTCAACTCTTCTGGGCAAACAAAATATCTTGTTCTTCTCACATCCAGCAAGGGTTGCTTCAGGAAATGGTATCCTTCTTGTTCACTTTGAGTATAGTCGCTCCTTGTTTGCAACTACCTTTGTCAAAAACACTGCTACCCTTCTGACCCTCTCCAATTAAATATTTCAGTTTGTAACGGACTCTTCATGGAGTGAATACCACTGCTTTACTCTTTCAGTGGCAAAGTGATTTCTAGTACAGGCCAGGCCAAATCTTTTTAGTTCCTTACTTTTCAGAATACTCAAACGTGATACCTCTTCCCCTCCATTCCAACCTTTTACTGCCACTCGAACATTTAACCTAAAATAACTACACATAATATTAATCCCCTCTTTCATCTTATTAGTTGCTGTTTGCTTTCCTAACCTGCTTCTGTTATCTCTACCACTTCTACTCCTCCTACTCTGTTCTGCATGATCTATTCCACTTATGTAACTTGACATGTATGTGTTTATATTTGGTTTGTTAAATCTAATATATATATATATATATATATATATATATATATGTGTGTGTGTGTGTGTTGTGTTTTCTATGATTACTCATAAGTAAATCACTGATGTTCTGTAGTCCTATCTCGCCTTCATTCTTACATATGGGATCGGAGCAGATCCTCCGCTCCGACTCAGCCTATTTACAAGCTGGAAGTCTTCTAGTTGGCTTGTGGCTAGGTAGGTATCCCATGGTGCACCAGTACAATCCTTAGATCTCATTTGCCATGTCGACGACTTCGGTTGTGCTCCTTGGCTCTGAATAAGTTTTTCAAAATTTTTGGATTATTCTCCTGTCTTACCTTTAATAGTGTTATATAACATTGTATAGTCATAGTTAGTGTAGTTTGCAAGTTAGAATAGTTAGCATTTATTAGTGCGCCATTTGTGTGCAATTTCTTTTAGTACAGTTGGCCTTTATAGTATTTGGTATCCTGTGTGCCAGTTTTCTCTTCTTTAATTAGTTATTGTAGACCCCTTTTGCCCTCAAGTTAGGCTGTGTGTTGTTAAGTAGTTATAAGTCTTAATTTTTTGTGTATCTCTGCTTGCTTATTTTATTAGTGTTTCAAACGGAATGAGGTTCTGTTCACCTTGTGTAGTAAATTCTAAAATTTACACTTTATTCCTGTTTTGTGTGTGTGAGTCTTTCTAATTGTTCAATTCCTCCCTAGGTCTGTTTTAGTTAGAAGACCTAGTTTCTCGTTTTCTATTCCTGTCTGGGCTAGGCCCGTTTAAGTTAGAGGACCTAGTCTTTGCGGTGTCTCTTTACCATTCCTGTAGGGCTAGGCCCGTTTAAGTTAGAGGACCTAGTTGTCCCTTTCTTTTTCTGTGTGTGTGTGTGTGTGTGTGTGTGTGTGTGTGTGTGTGTGTGTGTGTGTGTGTGTGTGTGTGTGTGAGAGAGATCATCTTCTGTGAGAATGTCGAAGGAAAGCAAGGATCGTAAGCCACCTGGCTTTAAAAAATGCATAAAATGCTCACAGAAGATGTCTGTAACAGATGGCCACAGTAACTGGGTTTACTGTCTTGGAACCATCCACTTACCGGAAACTTGCTTATTTTGCCACTCTTTCAGTGCTAGGGTGTTGCAAGAAAGAAAAAATAAGCTCATCCTAAAAGGTCTCCTAAAACCTTCCTTTGAGGAAGATCTGGCTAGCTCTTCCTCCTCCTCTGCTAGATCTCGGGGATCTAAAAAGGAAAAGTCCAAGTCCTCTAAGAGGCCCTCCCCGGCACCGGCTGGTGTCTTGGAACTGCCTCTTAAAATTGCTAAGTCTGACAAATCCACTGTCTCATCAGCTCTACAGAGATCGGAGCCAGTTGAGAGTTGTACTACTGGGTCAGCACCAAATAGCTCGGAGCAGACCTCTGAGAGTATTTTACAGAGCCGGTCTATGAAAACTCTACTGGTCTCCCATACATTGAAGTCACCAATACTGCAGAGATCCCGTTCTGCTACTCTGTCCTCTATGTCTTCCAGGAGTTTATCAGAAGAAGATGTGGAGTGGGTAGTGCTGAGACTTTTGAAGTCGTCTGCCTTACCAAAATTGTTGTTGGCTCTGACCCAGTCGGTTCTGGTGCCACTTGAGTCTGTTAAGCCCCCTTCGGTCATTCCTCCTCTGAACCATGATGGCCTTTCAGAGCTGGAGTGTTTTGTACCGCTGGTGGAACTTTCTGCTTCGGCTCCCCCAGTGGCTGTTTCGGAGCCAAGTTCCACTCCGACACTCTCTGTGCCATCCGTGGTGTCTAGGAGCTGAAGCTTCCCAGTCAGACCAGACAGGGACATCTGAAACCGAACCTCTTCTGTTCTGAGCCTCTCTCTCGGCGTGTAGGCAAGGGTAAGTTCGGATCGTACATCTATCTCGGAGCCAATTGCTCTGGAACCGATGGCATCCTTGGAGTCAAGGAGGTTTTTGGAGCTGGAGAGGTCGGCATTCAAGATGATGAGGAGTGTGCTGTCCCGATCTTCAGCTCCTACCAGGGGTACTGACACTCTTCCCCCTAAGGCACCTACTTCTGTCTCAGCTCCTACTCTCTCCTTGGAAAGCAGAGACCCGCAGCCTCGGGAGCCACCAGCCGGTGGCCCCTTTTCCGAGACCTCCCCAGAATATCCTTCCGAGGAGCCCCCATGGAAGAGAACATGTAAGAGGAAGCATGTAGACTCCCAGGGTGAGTCTCTGACCTCTGACGCTGATCTTGAGGAGTCAGAAGGGTCCCCCAAGTCGTCCTCTGATGATGTCTCCTTCATAGACATCCTGGAAATCCTTAAGCAGAGGTGCGGCTGGCCCACTGTTACCCCTTCTGATGAGGAGTCAGTGTACCTAAAGGCTTTTGGGTCTCAACCTTCAGCCTCTTGGGTGTCTCCACCCTTCGATTAACTGATGGAGCTAGTTAGTCAAAAGGTGTGGGATACTCCTGATGCCGTGGAGCCAGTTCCCAGGAGACCAACTAGATTTCTTTCTGCACCCCCAGAAAAGGATTTTTTGGCTAAAGGCGTTACCGTAGATGGCATGGTGTTGGCAGCGGCCACTAAGAAGGAGCTAGCAGAAACTTCTTCTGTTCATCCGCCAAATAAGGAGTCTCAAACAATGGACAGATATGGGAAGCGTATCTTCTCTTCAACAGAATTTACCCTTAGATCGTTGAACTACCTTACACACTTCACGAGGCTTCAGAGAGATCTCCTTAAGGAGTTAGGAGATTCTCTACAAGGTACATGTACTGAGGGAGCCCCTGACAAGGTGTCTGCCCAGTTGTCCACCTTGAACTCTATCGTCAACTCGTCCATGAGGCTTATTTCGTATGCAGATGATGGAGTGAGTAGAGCAGAGGGTTCAGGAATTTCCCTAAGGTGTCATTCCCGGATGCATTTGTGTAATTTTGCAGAACCGTTAAAGTCTGCTTTTACCAACACCCCCTTCGATGGTTCCTCATTGTTTGGACCTAAGGTAGAGGACACTCTCACCTGGTGCGTGCAAGAAGGAAAAACACTCTCTGCTGTGGGAGTATGTTTTATTGTACCCTGTAGACCATACCCTAAGGGTCAGAGGGATGGTAAAATGTGGTTCAAGAAGTCCCAGAGGTTTTTCCAGGATGCACAGGGTGACTCCTCCTTCAGAGGCAGAGGAGGAAGAGGAAATGGTAGACGTTGCCCTAGAGGCAGGGGCGGACCACAAAATCAGGGAGGTCGCAATTCCTTTCAGGGCCGACCTTACCAGTGTTCCTGATGTGGGGCCTTACTGTGCTTCTCTGGGGCCAATCAGGGGTCGAATTTCTTTGTATCTAGAAGCCTGGCTAAGTATCCCTCAAGACAAATGGGTACAAAAAATTATTACCAGAGGTTATGTCACACCCTTTTCTCTTCCATCTTTTGTTCCCAAGAGGATCCCATATGTTCCACCCAATCACAGGGATCAGGCAACTGTGGAGGTCAACAAATTGCTGGCAAAAAGAGTCATCCAAACCGTCCCAGCAGACCAAATAGGATCTGGAACTTACTCTAGATTCTTTTTAGTACCAAAACATACAGGTGACTGGATGCCCATCTTAGACCTCAGCAGACTGAACGAATCAGTAAAGAAGGACAAGTTCGGGATGGTGACACTGCAGTCTATACTCCTGTTATTAGGAAAAGACAATTGGATGTGCTCAGTAGATCTCCAAGACACCTACTACCACATAAAAATGGACAGGGCATCGAGGAGTCATCTATGCTTCCGGCTGGGAGTCAGTGATTACCAGTTTCGTGCTCTTCCTTTTAGTCTCACCACAGCCCCCAGGGTGTTCACCAAGTGTATGGCAGTAGTGACATCTCACCTGAGACGTCAAGGATTCCAGGTGTTTCCGTATCTGGATGACTGGACCTTGACTGCCCCCACCAGGCATCTACTTCTTCAGACCAGGGACAACTACCATCCAGCTTTGTGTCCAGTTGGGAATTTCTCTAAATTGGGAAAAATCTGCTTTATTGTCCTCTCAATCTGTGATTTTAATAGGCACAAAGATAGACACAGTAGACATGTTGTCTCGTCTTCCCATAGAAAGGTCACAGAATCTTCTCCCCTTATGAAAGATCAAAGCCAAGACTATTCTGCAGCTTCTAGGGACCATGGCTTCCACCATATTACTAATGCCACTAGCCAGACTACACATGTGGATTCTTCAGTGGCTCCTGTCGTCCCAATGGTCTTTTCAGCACCTACCATTATCTCATCACATACTGCGGACAGACTCTTGAAAGAAGGACCTCATTTGGTGGACTCTACCCAATCATTTAACCACAGGCACTTCATTTATTCCTCACCAACCGGTTGCCACTGTGACCATGGATGCCTCACAGATAGGGTGGGGGGTGGGGCATTATCTAGGCAGGACTGTCCAAGGCACATGGCAAGATCATGAGGCTCACCTGCATATCAACATTCTAGAGATGAGGGTGGTGCTCTTGGTGTTGCAAGCACTTCACGACCTTCTGCCTCTGGGGACTATTGCAATACAATCAGACAACATGTCGGTATTATGGTACATCAACAAACGAGATCTTACCCAGTCTGTCGAGAGGCCATTCAAGTTTGGAAAAGGGCAATAGCTTCCCAGCGTTTTCTGGTGGCAATGCACATTCCAGGGACAACCAACGTGATAGCCGACAAGCTCAGCCGGGCAACCCTGATGCCTTATGAGTGGTCTCTGAAGCAGGAAATAGCGGAGCAGATTTTCCACAGATGGGGACAGCCTTGCTACGATCTCTTTGCCAACCTGATCAATCCCAAGTGCAGCAGCTACTTCTCCCTCATCCCCCCTCGGGGGGACTCGCCGAGAGATGCACTTGTTCACGATTGGCCCCTGGGTCTCCTTTATGCTTTTCCTCCCTTTCCTCTCATACCCAAGGTTATTCAGAAAGCAAAATGGCTGGGAAGCAAACTGATCCTCATTGCTCCTTACTGGCCTCGTCAGGTTTGGTTCCCTTTTCTTGGACCTCTTCTCCTAGACGATCCTTGGATTCTGGACCCAGTACCAGATCTCTTAGCTCACGTGTCATGCTCGCTTCATCCCTCCTTATATACCCTCAGTTTGACAGCGTGGCTGCTCCAGTTCCATCCCTAGTCAGGCTTCACGACTTCTCCGTGACTCATATCCTTACGTCCTCTCATAAACCTTCCACTAGGAGATTCTATTCCAGTAAATGGAGGAGATTCTCTATCTGGACGAAAAAAAGAATGTTGACCCTTATACCACCTCCATTCCAGTGGTTTTTGAATTCCTGTCTGAGCTTTTCCACCAAGGATCTGCGGCTGCCACTATCAGGGTTCAATTGGCAGTGATTTCAAATTTTCATCTAGGCATTCAAGATTCTAATCTGATGTCACATAGGCTGTGCAAAATTTTCCTTAAAGGTGCCACTTTAAGATCCCCTTTTCAAGAACCTGTTGCTTCATGGGATATAAATTTTGTGTTATCCAAACTGACTTCTCTTCCCTTTGAGCCTTCTCATTCATCTACTTTGAAATTCCTGTCTTGGAAGACTTTGTTTTTTGGTGGCTATCACATTGGCCAGAAGGGTATCAGAGTTACAAGCATTGTCTGTAAAACCCCCTTATCTGATTTTTCAAAAAGACAGAGTATCTCTTCATAGGTTCATAGGTTCATACTAGGCTATCTGCCCAAGGGCATTTATAAGCCTAGCCCATAGTTATTTGGCTTTCGCCACCCCTTTAGTTTGAATAAAACTATGCCTATTATTTTGCTGTGCCTCTGTCAAGCAGTGACACTGAAGTAATCCCTGGGGTATATCTGATCCCCATCCATTGGTCAAGATTCCTCTTGAACAAGGCCAGCGAGGTGCTCTGCCTCACATGTACCGGGATTTTGTTCCACAGCATAGGGAGTCTCTGGGTGATGAATCTGTCCCTCCAGCACGTTCTATTAATAACCGTGTCAAGGTTTAAGTCTCCCGCCTTGTGGTTCTGAGGGATCTAGATTTTTGAGGTGATGCATATTCATCAAATCAGGGTTTGACATGGCCTCATATGTCAGGCACAGGTCACCTCTGAGCAAGCGGTATGAGACTGAATAGAGCTGGAGTTCTTTCAGTCGGGCAGCATAAGACATATTTTTGAGATCCTTTATCCTTTTGGTGAGGAACTTTTGGGGCCTTTCCAGCTGTTGCAGGTGTCGGGTCAGATACATTCCGAATGGGGCATTGTACTCAATCATAGGTCTAATGAGTGATGAGTACAGGGGGACGATGACCTCCCTTGATCTAGATGTGAATCCCTTCATGATCAGGTGGGCAATGTAGAAGGTTTTCCTAACCACTTTAGCAACATGAGTGTCAAACGAAAGGCTACTGTCAACCTGGGTCCCCAGATCCCTGATGACTTCTTCTGTGCTCAGTGGATTGCCACCTATATGGTAGCTAGGGGTAACCTTGTTTTTCCCAAAGGGTATGACTATGCATTTCTTGGCATTTAACTTTAGGCCATGGCTCTGGCACCAATTATCCATTTCTGTGAGGCCCTTCTGAAGGATATCTGTGTCAGATGTGTTTTCGACTATGGCGCTAAGTTTGCAGTCATCTGCAAACTTTGTCAGCCATAACCCTCCTGTGTTTGCTTGTACTTCAGAAAAGTAGATGCCGAACAAGAGTGGACCCAGGACTGAGCCCTGTGGGACACCACTTGTGACAGGCTTTGAGTCTGACATGGCTCCAGCAACTCTGACCCTGTGGGTTCTGTCACTTAGCCAGTTTGCAACCCATCTTGTGATGTATGGGTTTACATTCAAGCTGATGAGTTTTTCGATGATACCTGAGTGGGGTATTGTGTCGAAGGCCTTTGCCAGGTCAAGGTAGGCTGTATGAACTGCCTTTCCCTCATCAATGGCCTTGGTGACTGTCTCGAAAAAGTCAACCAAGTTTAAAAGGCATGATCTGCCTTTGACAAAGCCAAACTGGGTTGGATCCAAAGTCTGCAAGTTCCCTATGTCTTTATTTATGAGTTCTAATCCTTCCTTTGTCCCCAAGGTCTGTTCCCATGCCACTTTGAATCAATCCATAGAACTTCCAGTGTTCTTTCCAAATCATTCCAATGCAACTGAATACAGGTTTTATCAGTTGACTGTCCATAGACAATTACATTTTTATTTGTACCAGACCAAGGAATTCAGGAAATCAGGTCAATTATTTTCCTTCTCAGAATCCAGGTCAGGTTTACCAGTTTCCAAAGTAACAGTCTCAAATTGGATTTCTAGCTGTATAGCTTACGTTTACAATTCTGAGGGTAGACCTTTACCCTTCAAATTCAAGGCTCATTCTACAAGATCTCAGTCTACCTCTGCAACCTTTCAAGCCAGGGTCCCCACTTGATAATATTTGTGTAGCAGCAACTTGGGCTACCCCTCGCACATTTATTACTCATTACAAATTGGATTTAACCTCCAGGGGTAGAGCATCCTTTGGTTCCATGGTACTCAGGAGTATTTTTCCTTGAGCCACCCAAGAATAAGGTGCTAGGGGCGCTGTCCCATATGTAAGAATGAAGGCGAGATAGGACTACAGAACATAAAGAAGATATGTACTCACCATAACATTCCATGTTTGTAGTCCATCTCGCCCTTCATTCTTACAAACCCACCCTCCTACCCCCATCCTGGAAGTACCTGGAGACAGAAAAATATTGTTATCATTATTTTATGAAGACATTTTAGTATTGGCTTCTTTCTGTATGTTGGTTATTGTTTCTCATAGTTAGCAGCAAACAAGATCTGGGGATTGTATTGGTGCACCACAGGATACCTACATAGCCGCGAGCCAACTAGAAGACTTCCAGCTTGTAAATAGGCCGAGTTGGAGCCGAGGATCAGCTCCGATCTCATATGTAAAACGAAGGACGAGATGGACTACAAACATGGAATGTTATGGTGAGTACATAACTTCTTTTTATTTTTGATCTGTACATTATTTTATTACATAATGATATAACCCAGGCTGAGCCTGTAACAGGTCATTGTTTGATCAGTGTTCTACAATGGTGAACACATTTAAATAAATAAAACAATCTTGCAACCTGTGTTGCAAAAATAAATCATTCTAAAACCAAGTCCAATGGGTCTTGTAGTACAAGCATTATTTCCATTCTCAGCGTGAGAGCCAGTGTGCTTTTATGCACCAAACATATACTACATGTTCATTAATCCTACATACTCGTCTAATTTTTGATTAACTCCATGGCTACACCACCATGGGGAAAGGACAACATGAAGCATTACCATAATAATAGGTTCCAGTTTGTTGCTTACTGATCATGACACAATGTTCTGAGAGATTACTTTTCCAATTGACAGTGACATGTCAGTTAAAATGCAGGTACCATTGCAAGAGCTGTCTTCTTTTTATATTGGATGATACCCTGACATGGAGGACTAGCAGAAACGCCAGGACTTCAACCCAACAGTTCGCTAGAATTAAAATTCTAGTAACACAAAATAATTTTTCTGGAGGCTGTTACTTTCTGCTGATAGTACTGTAAGCTTTAGGCTGTCTTGTGTAAAGAGTCTAGTCTTCAGTAAAGAGGACCATAATTTCTCTCCAAATGAATCTTTGTTTGATCAGTGTCTTTCATTCAGCTGTCAGTATTCTTTGCAGGTGATAACAGGTGAGCACTCCATAATATACACGGTCAGGTATAGGCCTACCTCAGCTTGCCTTAGACTTGGCAAAAAATCTTTTTGTATGTGGGACCTAAATTATTTATTGCTTCTATAGCAGATCATAAAATTATGTAGCGAAAGCCAAATGTTTTGGTAATTGTTACTTATTGCTAAATGAATTTTGGATCAATGAAATCTGATGAAGCGTGGTTTTAACCGCGTGAAAGCGCTTATTTCTGTTTGTTCACTAATAAAAGATAGCTCAATTCTATGACGGAGTAGCATCTTTTCATTTTAATGAAGGAATTGTATTTCTACGTGCAGTATATGGACAATTTTGGCTCTACAATCTGGTGGTTCCCTTTGTTTTAGCTCTTCGAGCTACAGGAATTTCTAGCTGATTGGTCCTGGTGGTTGGTTCACTGCTTCTCTTTGATTACTGTGTTTCCGTTTTGGTGAGTGAACCATTGAACGAGTTTCACCGACTTTTTTCATTGCTTTTAATTGTTACTTATTGCTAAATGAATTTTGGATCATCTGTGTTCTCATGTGTTAAAGTGCACTTACATGTTAATGTAGTTTTACTTGGGACAGTGCAACTTCTCCTGTTGAAAGACACTTCAAAGGTGGCCCTGATCCAGTTTATTCATCTCCATTTTCATGATTGCCATCTGTATTTCTGTTTTGTAGAGTATGTGCAAACTATTCAAAATAGAAAACGTATTCATATTTTACTGTTGCTTGGGAATGGTTTCCCAGTGGACAGACATTTACTCCTTAAGCACATTTTCCATGGAATGCATTATTATCCCCACTGCATGATCCCCATATTTCCATATATTAAAAAAAGCTTTATTTAGTGGTTTCTTCTCCTCTATGGCACTTCTGTCCTTGTTAGCTTCCCAAGTCTGTAGAGGTTGGAGCCGAATAAAATCTTATTATATTTTGTTTAGGGATTTGTCTCCCTTGCTCTTAACATCATTTTGTCTACCACATTTGAAAAAATTTCATGCTAAAGAAAACCGATATAACAAGGTATTTTATAACACTGTTTTATTACTTTATTTTCACTGTGGTCATAAACCTGTTCAGGTTGTAAGGATTAATTCCTCTGGACTAATGTTTACAGCTGCATTCTTTCCCTCCCATGGAGCCATAAATTACAAGTGTAATTATTTATTGTGCTGTTGGCAGTTTTGTATTGTTCCTGACAGTATTAAAAATACTGATCTGATGTTGTAAATCTTTATTCATTCCTTACTGATAGGACTTTGGTTCCGTCCTCAGAACCAACATGGCAGTTACCAAGCTCATGCCAGCCAAAAACTCTCAGATAAGACCTACCCATAATGCCTCCCGCATAGTCTCTCCAGATCTCATTTGCCAAGTTCCTCGTGAGACGTGCCAAGCCTTCTCTCTCAAAGCTTAGTGTAGAGTTTTTGTTAAATTCCTATCAGCACCTTACCTTTTAGTCAGTTTTTCGCTAATTTCTATCTTTCGTCTATAGACTACTTTGTTTTTCGTGTTTCACTGTTGCAGTCATCACACTTGGGTTATCTGCCTGCAGGTAGGTAGCCCTCAGTTGGCCCGAATACCAGAGTCTTAGGATTTCTACGTCGAATGCTGACGCTTCTTCCATGACGTCAGGACGTCAGGGGTATAAAATAGGCAACCAATGCCATTACATCAGTCTTTCTTGCCGAGGAGGAGCCCGAAGTAGAAGCAGTTTCTAGTGCTGGTCGGATGCTATCTGAAATTTTCGTTTTCGAGTTTGTAATCCTGAAGTCTTCTAAAGCCAAGTACTCCATTGGGGATCTTTTTTTCTTGCTCTAACTGATGTTAGAAAAAGTTGTCTTGCCTGTGGAAAGCAAATACCTCACAGAGATTTTCATTCTTACTGCGTCACCTGTTTAGGGCCAGACCACGACATCCCTCGCTGTCGGATTTGTGCCTTGTTTAATGCCCGAACCATTTGTCATCGGGCTATCTTTGTCGCTAAATTCTTTTGCTCTCGTTCTCCGTATTCCAAAATGGCTTCAATGAGCCATCTGACTGCCAATCTTCCGAAAAAACGTAAAGATAAAGACAGGCAGAGACTGACCGCATAGGTCCAAAACTGCTGATGACGCTTCCGTTAAGCTAGTCGCCATTCCAACAGTACTCAGTGAGGAGCCTTTGCAGCCCCTGATGCCCGCTTCTACAGATTTGCAGGCCTCTGCTGAGACCCATTCGGAGTCCGGTATGCTGCGAGATGCTTCTTCGACTATGGAACCTGCGAATGTCTCTACCTTGGATGGGTCCGGAGCTGCTGTGCAGGCACCGGCTTCTGAGGGTGTATTCTGACCTACTGATGTTCGAATTAAACCAACAACTTCATTTTTAGCTAAATCTACCGAGTTTCTGAGGCCCAGAGTACGCACTACGCCTAGAAAACTGAGAACCAAAATGCATGCTCAAGCTCCCATGCCACAAAAGCAAATGCTTAGAATGGCTGAAGACCTTATTACACTAATTAGGGGAAGACAGCCTTCCCCTGCTAAGAGACAAAGGATTGAGTTTCATTCTGTTTCTTCAGACCAGGAGTCCAATGACTCTGACCCTTCTGATTATCAGGACATGCCCTAATCAACCAGTGAGGATTCAGATGCAGAGAAATCCATTCCCTCTGCCTCCCCTCCAGAGGATTTTTCTTTCGGTGAAACCTTGCATACTTTAAGAAAGCATTTTCACTGGGAATGCCAAGACTACCCTCAGTCCAAAAAGAGACTCAGAGAATTTTAGAGATTCCTCAGCACAGGCCTTTAGCTATACCCCCTGTCCTGGATGTTGTAGATGATGATTTTATGGAATCCAGTCTTACTCCAAATACTTTACCCCTGGCCCCTAGGAAACCTGACGGGTACTACAGAGTACCTGATTCCCACAAATTTCTCTTCAAGAATCCTACTGCGGATCCAGAGACCATTTCCCAGGGGCCTAAAAGTATTAAGGCTACTACAGCCAAATATCCTACCCCTTCAGACAGGGATTCCAGAGCTTTAGACATATGGGGTAAGAAGGTATATACCTCTCAACTCTTACCATCAGGGCATTGAATTGCCAGTTTCACATGTTGAAGAACCAGCAGCATGTTATGGAAATAATTAAACAAAAAATGGTGTTACTTCCAGATTGTGCAGAAAATGAAGACTTACAAGAGCTAATGCATTCTGCAAACCAAGTTAGTAAGCATACTTTGTAGTGTGGCTTTGATGCCCTAGAACCATCTTGCAGGGCTTCAGTCACTGGGTCTGTACTGAGAAGGCATGCTTGGCTGAAGGAACAGACCTTCCCAGATCATGTCAAATCCAAATTACTAGATGCTCCTTTAAATAAGAACTATTTATTTGGCACCAAAGCAGAGGAGGTTCTTAAAAAGATGCAAGAAAAAGCTTAATCTATGCAAACTGTTAAAGAATTCTTACAAGTGCAACCACCTAGATTCAGTAGGCATTGGCCTTCTAAAAACTGGTCCTTTCCAGCCCCTTACAGGCCTTCTCAGATCAAACCCAGGGGAAACAGGCCACCCAGACTACAGTCTCAGGGTATGCAGAGATCTAAACAATGGAGTGCCCCCACCTCAAAAACAGGGAGTGGTAATCCACCCCCTTAGGGAAAAAGTTCACAATGACTTTTCAATTATCCTTCCCAGACCTGCCCAATTACTTGCCCTTCATGCAAAAAACTGGATTTCCATTAATCAGTACAGATGGGTCCTAAACATTATATCCCAGGGGTACAGAATCTACTTCCATACACTGCCAACTCCAAGCGGGTTTCCAGACCTTCCTCCAAACCAGTGGACAGAGGCTCAAAAGCCAGTACTTCCCCTGCTCAATATCAGAGCTGTTCAACCTGTTCCAGTAGAACAAAGGGGGCATGGTTTCTACTCCAGACTTCCTAGTGCCCAGAAAAGAGGGCTCTTGGCGCCCAATCCTGGACCTATCAACTCTCAAGACCTTTTTGGTGGTCCCAAAATTCAAGATGCTTACCCTGCAACAGCTTCTCCCTATGCTAGCCAAGGATGCAAGGTTAGTCACTCTAGACTTAAAAGTAGCTTATCTGCACATCCCCATAAGGGAGTCCTGCAGGAAATATCTACGCTTCAGGGCAGGATCTATTCACGGTCAGTTCTCTGCACTTCCCTTTGGCTTATCTACTGCACCCAGAGTATTCACAAAGTGCCTAGCTCCAGCCACTGCATACTATAGGCAGAGAAATATCCACATTTTCTCATACTTGGATGACTGCCTGATTCAGGTGGACAGTTGGGAATTGCTACTTCAGCACCTGGCATTTGTAAAAAGCCTTCTCACTTCATTGGGGTACACCATCAATGAAAAGAAATCACAACTGGTGCCCAATCAAAAGATTGTATTCATGGGAGCAAGCTTGGACACAACTTCCCAGATGGCATTTCTCACTTCAGAAAAACAGGTATATCTGGCAAACTACTTCAAACAAATGGCCACCAGAACACAGCTATCTGCAAGGAAAATACTGCAAGCCCTAGGGTTCATGGCCTCATGTATTCTGGTAATTCCATATGCAATACTGCATATGAGGAAACTTCAATGGTACTTAAAAAGTCTTTGGTGCCAGCATTCTCAGGACCTGGAAACAGGCATTCCAATCATACCTTGTCTAAGGGCAGAGTTCCTTTGGTGGTCAACAAGGGACTGCTTTTCACTCAACCGGTTGCTGCCCAAACCCTGACAACAGACTCATCAGACTATGCATGGGGGGGGCCTCACATGGCAGGCAAGTGCATTCAGGGCCACTGGAGCCCAGCCCAGTTTATCCTGCACATCAATCAAAAAGAGATGCTAGCTGTACAGAATGCTCGGACAGCCTTCGAATACCTAATCCTTCCAGGACAACTACTTATAAAAACAGACAACACCACAGTTATGTGGTACATAAACAAGCAGGGGGGAATCCTTTCATACCCACTCTGCAGGTTAGCCATGGCCCTGTGGAACACAGCCATGAGCAACCAAGTGGGTCTGCAAGCTCAGTTCCTGCCAGTCAAACAAAATTCACTGGCAGACGACTTGAGAAATCCCCTAGACCCACACGAGTGGAATTTGGAGCCCAACACATTCATCCTTCTGATCCAGAGGTGGGGGACACCACAGGTGGACCTATTTGCCTCCCCCGAGAACCACCAGTTGAGCAAATTCTGCATCAGAAACCCTCACAGCAGGGCCTGGAAGGTGGTTGCCCTATCCTTTCAATGGGAAAACCTCTGAATTTATGCCTTTTCTCCCTCTGCTCCTCCTCTCAAAAGTAGTACTCAGGATAAAACAGAACAGGCCAAGGGCAATTCTTATTGCCCCAGACTGGCCACGCCAACACTGGTACCCACTCTTGCACAGTCTGACAACAGTACAACCCTGGCACCTTCACCTTGCTGTCTCAGGAGGAGAGACAGATTTTGCATCCACAAATGCAATCCCTAAACCTTGCAGCCTGGCTTATCCCTTGAATACACTACCAGCAACCCACAGCAAACAGGTGCTGGACATCATTCTTGAAGTCAGAAGGTCCAGTACTGGGAAATCCTATGCTTAAAAGTGGAAAAGATATTGTTCTTGGAATCAGTTTCAAGGGAAGGACACAGCAGTGCCCTCCTTACCTCTAATCCTGGATTACCTAGCAGAGCTACTCCACAGAGGCCTATCCTTCTCCTCCATTAAGATTCATGCCTCTGCCATCTCAGCTCATTATAATACTGAGCCACCTCTGTTTTCTCACCCTTTCATCAAACAGATGTTCTTCGTGTTTCACTGTTGCAGTCATTACATTTGAGTTATCTGCTTGCAGGTAGCCCTCAGTTGGCCTAATTGACAGTCTTGGGTCCTGCGTCGGTTGCTGTCCCTTTTTCCATGACGTCAGGTCATCAGGGGTATAAAACATGCAGCCAACACCATTACATCAGTCAGTCTTGCCATGCGGTGCCCGAAGCAGAAGCGTTTCTCAAGTGCCAGTCAGCCGACTTCTGAAATTTCCGTTTTCGATTTTCAGAACTAAAGCTAAGTACCCCATTGGGGAAACTTTTTCTTGCTCCTTACCGATGCCAGTAAAAGTTAATAATTGCATTACTTGTGGAAAGCAAATACCTCATAAAGATTTTCATTCGTACTGTATTCCTTGCCTAGGCCCTGACCACGATGTACCTTGCTGTCGGTTTTGTGCTTTATTTAATCAGTGTACTGTCCGTCGTCGGTATATTTTCGCCTCTAAATATTTCGGTTCTCGGTTTAATTATCCAGAAATGTCATCGGTTAGCCATCCGACTACCGGGATTCAGAAAAAATGCAAAGATAAAGACAGAGACAGGCCACCGTGGTCCAAAACTGCCGACGAAGCTTCTCCAAAGCCAGTCGCCAGTTCGCCGGTACTCAGTGAGGCACTTTCGCAGCCCCTGATACTGATTCGCAGGCTTCTACTGAGACCCATTCGGAGTCCGGTATGCCGCAAGATGCTTCAACTATGGAACCTGCGGATGTCTCTACCTAGGATGGGTCTGGAGCCACTGTGCAGGCACCGGCTTCTGAGGGTGCATTCAGGCCTACGGACTTGCATATTAAACCGACGCCTCCTTCTTTACTTAGGCCTATATCTCGATCCATTCCTAAAAAAAACGACGCCCAGGCCACATGCTCAGGCCTCTATGCCTAAAAAACAAATTATAAGAATGGCTGAAGATCTAATAACTCTAATCAGGGGTAGCCAACCCCCCCCCCCTTCTAAGAGGGCTAGGACTGAAGTTGATTTATGAATCTTCTGATCAGTATTCTGTTTTTTCTGATTCTTCTTATGTTCTGGATTTGCCCTTATCTACTTATGAAAATTCTGATGCAGTGGACTCCATTCCCTCTGCTTCCCCTCCTGAGGATTCTTTTGGGGAAACCTTACATACTCTAAGGGAGCATTTCCACTGGGAAAGCCAGGATTTTTCTGATTCAAAAAAGTGGCTTAGGGATTTCCTTCTCATACCTCAGCATAGGCATTTAGCTATTCCTCCTGTACTAGACATTGTTGATGATACTTTTTCAGAATCTGGTTTGGCCCCTGATTCCCTGCCTCCTGCTCCCAGAAAACCTGACCGATACTACAGGGTCCCTGAGTCCCACAAGTTCCTTTTTAAAATCCTATTGCAGATCCAGAGACTATTTCACAGGGGCCCAAGGGCATTAAGGCTTCTACTGCTAAAAATCCTACCCCTTCTGATAGAGACTCCAGAGCGCTGGATAGATTGGGTAACAAGGTTTACACTTCTGCAGCCTTGGCCATTAGGGCTTTAAATGCCAGTTTCATATGTTAAAATATCAGCAACATGTTATTGGACTGCTTAAACAGAAAATGATGTTGATTCCTGACTGTGTGGAAAGTAAAGAACTACAAGATTTAATGCATTCTGCTGAACAAGTTGGAAAACATACTTTGCAATGTGGTTTTGATTCATTAGAGGCCTCTTGCAGGGCTGCTGTTACTGGGTCTGTGCTCAGAAGGCATGCTTGGCTTAAGGAGCAATCTTTGCCTGATCATGTTAAAGGTAAATTGTTGGATGCTCCTTTAAATCTGGACCGCCTGTTTGGCAACAAGGCTGAGGAAGTTCTCAAAAAGATGGAAGATAAAGCTAAATCTATGCAAACTGTTAAAGATTTTTTTATAAGTTCAGCCTCATAAATTTGGTAGACACTGGCCCCCTAAAAACTGGTCCTTTCCAACCCCTTCCAGGTCTTCTCAAGCCAAACCCAGACACAGCAAAAACCCCAGGTTTCAGTCCCAGGGGACACACAGGACTAAGCAGTGGGGGCCTCCACTTCCAAATCTGGGAATAATAAGAGTCCCCCCGTGGTAAACTGTCTCAATGACTTCCTTTTAAACTTTCCAAGCACTTATCAACTGACTGCCCCTTTGGGGGGGGGGGGATATTGCTCTTCATGCAAAGAATTGGGAACTCATTACTCAGGACAAATGGGTTTTAGATAGTGTCCCAGGGATACAGATTTTATTTCCACACATTGCCAACACCAAGCGGGTGGCCGAACCTACCCCCAAATCAGTGGGCAGAGGCCCCAAAACAAGTACTTTCTCTCTTAAGCATGGGAGCTATTCAGCTGGCACCAGAAGAGGAAAAGGGACAAGGATTCTACTTGAGACTTTTCCTGGTACCCAGAAAAGACAATTCATGGCGTCCTATCCTGGACCTTTCTATCTTAAACACCTTTTTGGAGATTCCAAAATTCAAGATGCTGACTCTTCAACAATTACTTCCTTCCTATGCTAGGCAAAGATGCCTGGTTGGCAACACAAGATTTAAAGGAAGCATACCTGCACATCCCAATCAGGGAATATTACAGAAGATACCAATGCTTCAAAGCAGGCTACATGCACTATCAGTTCTCTGCACTGCCCTTTGGCTTATCTACTGCACCCGGGGTATTCACAAAGTGCCTAGCTCCAGATATTGCATTTTGCAGGCAAAGAAATATTCAAATATACCCATACCTGGACGATTGTCTAATTCAGGCAGAAAGTCAGGACATACATTTGAATCATCTGGCCTTTGTACAAAGGTTTCTAACTTGTCTGGCAAAAAATGTATATTCATACCCTTCGGGACAAACAAGGTAACCCCAAGCTACCATATAGGTGGCAATCCCTAAGCACAGAAGAGGTTATCAGGGACCTGGGGACCCAGGTTGACAGTGGCCTTTCTTTTGACACTCACATTGCTAAAGTGGTTAGAAAGACCTTCTACATTGCCCACCTGATCATGAAGGGATTCACATCCAGATCAAGTGAGGTCATTGTTCCCCTGTACTCTTCACTTATCAGACCAATGATCGAGTACAATGCCCCATTCGGGATGCATCTCACCCGACACCTGCAGCAATTGGAGAGACCCCAAAAGTTCCTCACCAAAAGGATAAAGGGACTCCAAAATCTGTCATATGCTGCCAGACTGAAGAAACTCCAGCTCTATTCAGTCGCATACCGCCTGCTCAGAGGCGACCTGTGCCTGACATACAAGGCCATGTCCAACCCGGAATTAATGGACATGCTCCACCTCAAAAATCCAAATCTACCAGATCCACTAGAGCAAGTGACTTAAACCTTAGCACGGATATAAATAGGACATGCTGGAGGGATAGATTTGTCACCCAGAGACTCCCTATGCTGTGGAATAAAATCCCGGTCCATGTGAGGCAGAGCACCTCGCTGGCTCTGTTCAAGAGAAATCTTGACCGGTGGATGGGAGATCGTAGGTTTACCCCAGGAATCATCTCTGTGTCACTGCTGGACAGAGGCACAACAAACTAATGGGCACAGTATTTTTTAACATAAGGGGTGGCGTAAGCCACAAAACTTTGGGCTAGGCTTGTAAATGCCTTAGGGCAGATAGCCTAGTATAAACCTATGAACCTAATCACACCTGGTACCCTACCAACAAATTATATTCCTGGGAGCAAGCTTGAATGCAACTTCCCAGATGGCTTACCTCACGCCAGAGAAACAAATTCATTTGACAACCTACTTCAAACAAGTGGCCACAAAAACCCTGCTATCTGCAAGACAAATACTGCAAGCCTTGGGGTTCATGGCCTTCTGCATTCTTCTAATTCCATATGCAAGACTGCATATGAGGAAACTACAGTGGTACCTAAAAAGTCTATGGTGTCAACATTCTCAAGACCTGGAAACAATGATTCCTATCATACCTTGCCTACACCTAGAGTTCCTTTGGTGGGCAGAGGCCTGCCACCAAAACAAGGGATTACCTTTCACACCACCCCCTGCCACCCAAACCCTAACATACGCATCAGACTATGCATAGAGGGCTCACCTGGCAGGGAAGTGCATTCAGGGCAAATCGAACCCAAGTCAAATGCACCTGCATATCAATCAAAAAGAAATGTTAGCTGTACAGAATGCTCTGACAGACTTCAAGGACCACATACTTCCAGGACAACTAATGGTAAAGATGGACAACACCACTGTTATGTGGTACATAAACAAGCAGGGGGGTACACATTCTTACCCCCTCTGCCGACTAGCCATGGCATTGTGGAACACAGCCTTGAGCTACCAAGTGCACTTCAAGCTCAAGTCCTGCCTGGAGAATTAAATACACTGGCAGACGGACTAAGCAGAAACCTCATGGACCCACACGAGTGGAAACTGGAACCAAGGATTTTCAACATGTTGACAAGCAAAAGGGGGAGCCCAGATATAGACCTGTTTGCCTCTCCCAAGAGCTACCAATTGACATATTTTACACAAGGATTCCCCACAAACAAGCCTGGAAAGTGGCTGCTCTGTCCTTCAGCTGGAATAACCCATCAGTCTATGCCTTCCCCCCTCTGCCTCTGCTCTCCAAAGTACTTCTAAAACTCAAACAGGACAAACCAAGGATGATTTTGATTGCTCCAGTTTGGCCGCGCCAACACTGGTATCCCCTCCTGTGCAGTGTGTCACGGTTATCTCCATGGCACCTGCCTCAGACTACTTCCCTGCTGTCTCAGCAGAAGAAACAGATTCTACACCCTCAGCTTTTAACACTGGACCTTGCAGCCTGGCTAATTACTTAATCTCTACTTTACCATCCCTCAGCAAACCTGTAATGGATATCATTTTAGAGGCTAGGAGGCCTAGTACTAGAAAATCTTATGCTGAAAATGGAAAAGATTCTGTGCCTGGAACCAGTCTCAAGGGATGAACACAGCAGTGCCCAGTTTACCTCAGATTTTACAATAAGTAACTGAGATGCTTTACAAGGGCCTGTCTTTTTCCTCCATTAAAATCCATGCCTTAGCTGTTTCAGCTCATGCTGCGGTAACGTTGTCGCCTCATATTAAGACGTCGTCCCGTTCAATTCTCAGCTAGAGCGTCTTCTATGTGGAGGCATGCATGAATGGGGCGTGCCTTCGTTGAAGGTTGTGCGTCAGGGCTGGTAACCCGGTACATAAAAATCCACTACCAATCATTAGCGGACCGGAGTTCCGTTGTGGCAACCCCTAACTGGGAAAAGCCGAAAGACACAAACAAAATAACACAGAATCTCCCCTCTTCTCTCATCCACTGCTCAAGCAGTTCCTCAGAGGGGCCAAAAATTTGAGACCACCCAGAAGAGCTCCAACCCCAGCCTGGGATCTTAACTTTGTCTTGGAGAAACTCACTCTACCTCCTTTCGAGCCAGCTGCTACTGCAGACTTAAAATTTCTTTCTTGTAAAACAGCTTTCCTTTTAGCAATCACTTCAGCTAGAAGGGTATCTGAATTACAGGCCCTTATGGCAGTGGAGCCTTTCATCATCTTTCATGCGGACAGGGTGTCCCTCAGAACCAATCCATCCTTCATGCCCAAGGTGGTATCCAGTGTGGCTCTTAATCAGTCCATTCATTTGCCAACCTCCTTTCCCAATCCACAGAATAAAGGGGAATGGATACTGCATTTCTTAGATGTGCACAGACAACTTAGATTCTGCTTGGTCAGGACTAAACCTCAAAGGAAATCTGAACAACTGCTGGTGGCATTTGCTGCAGGGGCAGAGGGGAAGGCTATTTAAAAGCAAACCATTTCTAAATGGATAAGCCATTGCATTCATTTCTGCTATAAGCACCATGGAAAACCTATCCCCAGGGGTTTAGACCTCACTCCACTAGGGCTGCATCTACCTCTACAGCCTTTTTCAGAGGCGTCCCTACCAGGGACATCCTAGAAGCTGCTACCTGGAGTTATGTACATACTTTCACTAAGCATTATCATTTGCCAATTTTCTCTAAATCCAGAGCTGGCTTTGCCACTGCAGTGTTGCAGGGCCTTATAGCTGGCATTAATGCTATCTAAATTCCTCCTCCCAACCATAGCTTTGGGAATCTACCCAAATGTAATGACTGCAACAATGAAACACGAAGAACATAGTACAGTTTTGCACACTTACTATAAATGTAGATGTTGGAGTATATTCACTGTTGCAGTCCTGGTTACCTTCCCTCCAGCTCCCTAACTTCTTTTGGCTATACCTCTACTTTCCTTTACTATGCTTAAAAGCCTTTTTGGTGTGTTTGCTTTTTTGTTGGAGGTATATCTTTGTGCTTTTTATATTTAATTGCTTCCCATTAGGGGGGCACCTGACATCTGGGGCAAGAAAAACTGATGTAATGGCATCAGCTGCATGTTTTATACCCCTGACGACCTGACGTCATGGAAGAAGGGACAGCAACCGATGCAGGACCCAAGACTTTGTTAATCAGGCCGACTGAGAGCTACCTGAAAGTAGAAACCCGAATGCAATGACTGCAACAGTGAATACACTCAAACATCTACATTTATGATAAGTGTACACAACTGTACTTTCCTGAGAGGGGCTAACGACTTAAGGCCCTCCTAGGAGAGCACCCACACCTGCTTGGGACCTTAACTTTGTACTGGAAAAGCTCACGCTTCCCCCTTTTGAACCTGCAGCTTCAGCAGAGTTAAAATTCCTCTCTTGGAAAACAGCCCTGCTTTTTGCTATAACTTCAGCAAGAAGAGTGCCTGAGTTACAGACACTAATGGCTGTGGAACCCTTCATTATTTTCCATGCTGATAGGGTTTCCCTCAGGACTAACCCATCCTTTATGTCTGAGGTGGTGTCCAATGTGGCTCTAAACCAATCCATCCATTTGCCAACCTTCTTCCCTAACCCTCATAATAAAGGGGAAAGGATCCTGTACTCCTTGGACATGCACAGACAGCTCAGGTTCTACGTTGACAGGACTAAACCTTTCAGAAAATCTGACCAGCTGCTAGTCAGCCTTGCTACAGGGGCTGAGGATAAGGCCATTTCAAAGCAAACTGTTTCCAAATGGATAGCACAGTGCATCCATTTCTGCTACAAGCACCATGGAAAACCTATCCCACAGGGGATCAGGCCACATTCCACTAGGGCTACTTCCACCTCTACAGCATTTCTCAAGGGAGTCCCTACCAGGGACATCCTGGAAGCTGCAACCTGGAGTTCTGTACACACCTTCACCAAGCATTACCACTTGTTTTCTAAATCCAGAGGTGGATTTGCTACAGCAATCTTGCAAGGTCTACTAGCCAGCCCTAACACTTCTTGACTGCCTCCACCCTTCCCCAGCTTTGGGAATCAACCCAAGTGTGATAACTGCAACAGTGAAACACGAATAACATAGTACAGTTGTGTACACTTACCATAAATGTAGACATTCCAGTGTATTCACTGTTGCAGTCCTGGTTTCCCTCCCTCCAGCCCCCTGGCTTTCTCTATCTTTCTACCTCTCCTCTCTATGGCCGTTCCTAATGGCATTGGTATTTACTTTTTACTGGTGGTGTTCCCCACCATGTAGTAGCTTCCTATTTGGAGGTTCCTGACATTTGGGGCAAGAAAAACTGATGTAATGGCATTGGCTGCCTGTTTTATACCCCTGACGACCTGACGTCATGGAAAAAGCGATAGCATCCGACGCAGAAATCCTAAGACTCTGGTATTCAGGCCAACTGAGGGCTACCTGCAGGCAGATAACCAAAGTGTGATGACTGCAACAGTGAATACATTCGAACATCTACATTTATGGTAAGTGTACACAACTGTACTTTCTATTCCATACCCTCTACCTTTGGTAGTTCTTTTTATACCATTGTTGGTACTGTCCCTATCTCCTACCTTTGGTAGGCCCTCTTTCCTACCACTTGTGGTATTTCTAAGTACCATTATTGGTACTCTTCTCTTTCTTTCTATCTGGATAAAAAAAATCCCTATCCTCTTTAACTTTGTTATTGTTGTTTTTGACTGTTTACCTTGTTGCTTGGATTAGTGTGTGCGTCTCATTATGTCTGAAAAAGCCAAATTGGGGTTTAAGCAGTGTGATAGGTGTGGGCATAAGATGCCCAACTCAGATGGTCATGTCCGGTGAGTTTATTGTTTGCGCATTGACCGCATAAATGCTTCATGTGATATCTGCTGCAGCTTCAGCAATCGCACTTTTGCTGAACATAAAAACAAGTTGAGATTGAAGGGTTTGATGAAAACTCCCTTTTCGGAGGCTCTCTCTGAGATGGAGGTCTCACCACCTCCTAAGTCTAAAAAACACAAAGAGAAATGTAGCCACTCTGTTCCTATGTCTCCGTTTCGGAGCCGAGTTGACACCGAGCTTCTCCGGTGCCTTCGGCGCAGACAACCTTGGCACCAGGCTCTGTCTTCTCCCTCGGTGCCGCCTCTAATTTTGACTTCTATTACGGTACCAGCTTTGGCACCATTGTCCTCTGTCTTGACACTGGCTTTGATAACTGTACCCGCATCGGCACCATCCCCGGCCAAGGTGCCGATAGCTTATACGGCTCCACAGACTATGACCCCATCATTTCCAAAGGCTGAACACCTTCCCAGAACCAGATATTCTCCAACTTGCGACCCTTTTTCGGGGCATCAATTTAGCCTATTTCTTGACCTAACTCTCCTTCAGCAGCCTCCTACAGATCCACCAGGAGCCTTTCAGAACAAGATGTAGTGAGGGTTGTGGACCAGCTTCTGGCAGCTAGAGGATTGCCCACTCCTGTCAGGTCTTCCGTCCCCTTTGGAATGAAACCTTTCACAGCATACTCACCAGTATATCTTCCTCTGGCCCCTTCCCAGGCCCCGGAGACTTTGGTACCGATGACCACTCTGGTGCATACTGTCTCGGCTCTTACTGCAGAGGTTCCCCTTTTGGCACCGATTACTCTTGGCGCGATGGATCCGTTGGAACTGGTGTCCTCTCAAAGCAGTGATTGGGCTGTCGGAACTGTGGTTCCTAGTTTGGCACCTATTTTTTTGCTGGCACCGTCTATGGCCACGGCTCCACCAGCAGCTACCAATCCTCTCAGAGCTCCTGGAGGCAGGTTTCTCAGTGCGGGGTGTGACCCTGGTTCAGAGGTTGTCCTTCTCGGTTCTGGGCTCCCATCCCTCCTCAGGCAGGTCTGCCTTCCAAGTAATGGAAGAGGGTCCTTGCCTCAACAGGCTCACAGTCAATAGCATCGACAACAGAACCCCCCTCTAGCATGTAGCCGTCCCAACCCCTTACTCTAGGATCCCGAGCACGGGAGCTGCAAGACCTTCCCCTCAAGATGATCCTTTCTCCGGAGTCGTCCTCAGAAGATCCCACTGGGGAGCCACCCCAGAAGAAATGGTGCAAGAGGAATCACCTTAATTCCCCTGAGGAATCTATCACTGAGGACACCGATTGTTATGAGGGCGAAGGGTCCCCACTCTCTCCCCTGGAAGATGTCTCATTTGGAGACATTCTCGAGATCCTCAAGCAGAGGGGAGACTGGAAGTCCTCTAACCCTTCTTCGGAGAAATCTGTGTTTTTGCAGGTCTTCCGTGCTCGGTCATCTACTTGCTGGGTGACCCCACCTGTGGATGAGCTTGTAAAACTGATCGTGCAATGTGCCTGGAAGGCCCTGGACAATGTAGAACCTGTCCCCCGGAGGCCAGACAAAATTTTATCCACCCCCCCGAAGACCAGCCCAATTGGTCCAAGCAGTTGGTAGTTGATTCCATGGTCATGGCGACGGCCACCAAAAGGGAACTGGCAGAAGATAGTTCCACTGTTCATCCCTCGAACAGCGAGTCTCTGGCTATGGACAGACTGCGGAAGCGGACCTACGCATCAGCAACCTTTCCCATTCGATTGCTGAACTATCTGGCACAGTTCACTCGCCTCCAAAGAGACATAATTTCTGAAATGTCTACCGATTTGGTGGGGGTACTGCCTGATGAGGTTCGTGACACTGTCGCCTCACAGCTGGCTACCCTGGAATCTATTTCGAACTCCTCAATGCGCTTGACATCTCACACCGAGCAGCTGCATCCAGGCATGGTCATGAGACGGCATACTTGGATGCATTTGTGTGATTTTGCAGTCCCCTTTATTTATTTATTTATTTATTTATATTTGTTGACCGGGAGTGTCCAACTGGACGTAGGTCCATTTTCAGTGGAGGCCAGGGGAGAAAAGCTCCACAGTTAAAATAAACAGACAGTAGTTACATTGGATTACATAGCAATTAATTTACATAGCAATTACTTACAACATATTTACAGATGAAGAACATAGTACATCAGTAGACAACTAGAATCTTTATCTGTGAAGTACATAACAGACATTAACAAATGTTACAAGAAGACGTTCCTGCTGTATAATAAGTACTGGCTTATGAGCATCTGAGCTTGCTATAATCAAGGTAGTTAGTGGAGTGGAAAGAAAGGTAGTGGTTGGATGGGGAGGGTGATATTAGAGTGGGAGTTGCAAGGGCATAGCCAGCATGTTTTTAGGTGCGCTTTTAGTAAAGTTTGGAAGTGGGTGCATGATGGTATGGAGGTAATTGTGGGTTGGAGGGAGTTCCATAATTTGGCTGTGGTGCAAAAGAATAGTGCTTCACCAGCAGAGTTATTGGCTTTAGTGATCTGCAAGTGTTTTTTGTTGTTGGATCTTAGTGGTCTGGTGGTGCAATAGGGTTGGAGTAGATTCTGGAGGGATGGGACATTTAGTGGATGATTTACTAGTTTGTGGGCGAGTGAGAGTTGATACCATTGAAGGAGGTGAAGGAGTTCAAGCCAGCCCAGTTCAGCAAGTGTGAGAGAGTGGTGACTACGGTAGGATGCCCCTGTGGCGAATTTGGTGATTTTGTTGAAGCAGGTCTCTAACTTGTTTAGATCGCATTGCCTTAGGTTGGTATATATTGGAGAGGCATAAAGTAGGGTGGAGATAAGGTGGGAATTTGCTATTGAAATCTTTGCTGCTTTGGTGAGAAGTTGCTTATTTCTGTATAGCGCTCCTAGTTTTTTGTGGACTTTTTTTATGGTCATGGATATGTGAATGTCAAATTTTAGTTTGTCTGTTTCCACTCCTAGCAATTTGGTGTGTTCAGTTGCGTATATAGTGGTGTCTTTTGCTGTGATGTTAAAGTGAGAATTGTTTTGAGTATGTTTGGTGGGTTGGAAGATGAGTAGTTTAGTTTTGTTTGGGTTGAGTATTAATTGGGCATCGGATAACCAAGTTTCAAGAGAGGAAAAGGCTTCCTGTGTGACTTTTTGCAGTTTGGGTAGGGACTGGGCTGAGCAAATAATGGTTGAGTCATCTGCATATTGTATGAGTGTGCCATGTTTGGTGGCAGAGGCTAGATTATTGGTGAAAACAGAGAAGAGTAGGGGTTCAAGGATGGATCCTTGGGGAACCCCTATGGAGACAGGTAGTTGGGTAGATATGTCATTCTGCCGTACAACGGATTGTTGGTGGTCAGACAGGTAACTCTGAAACCAGTTGGTGACTGATTGTGAGAAGGATAGGTTATTGAGATTTAAATTTTCCTTAATGAGATTTTAATGAGAATTTTTAATGAGATTTAAATCTTCCTTCATCAGCGCACCTGTTGACGAATGTTCCCTTTTTGGTCCCAAAGTAAGAGACACACTGTCATGAAGTGAGAAAGATGGAAAGACCCTGTCTGCTGTGGTCATATGTTTTTCCACCCCCCAAAGATCCTTTCCAGGAACCAGAGGGGCTGAAAATTGTGGTTCAAGAAGTCCCAATGTTCTTTTCGTGACACTCATGGTGAGCAATCCCCCCGGGGCAGAGGGGCAACTCATCCGGAAAACCCCTTTCAGTGCAGAGGGGGTCCGCACAACCAGGTAGCTAGAGATTCCTTCTCCGGCTGACCCTACTAACGCTCCGGAGCAGCGGCCTGACTGCTTTCTTCTGGAAGCAGTCGAGGGTTGATTTTCCTATACCTACAAGCCTGGCAACTTATCACTACCGATGCATGAATGCAGAGAATAATATCCAGAGGCTACCATATCCCATTCGATCTTACTCCCAGACCTTCAAATGAATCCCCCGATGTTCCACCCAGTCAGAGGGAGGTAGCAGCCTTAGAAATTGAAAAGCTGCTAAGAAAGAGAGTCATCCAGCCAGTCCCACCAGACCAGAGAGGACCCGTTTATTTACTATAGGTTCTTTTTAGTGCCAAAAAAGACAGAGGACTGAAGACCAATCCTGGATCTCAGCTTACTGAACAAATTCATAAAACCTCAAAAATTCCAGGTGGCCATGGTACAGTCCATGCTCCTCTTTCTAGGGAAGGACAACTGGATGTGATCTGTAGATCTCCAGGACTCATATTACCACATAAAGATGGACCAGCGGTCCCAGAGATTTCTCTGCTTCCGGCTGGGAGCCAATCACTACCAATTCTGGGTACTGCCATTCGGTCTTTCGACAGCCCCGGAGTGTACACTAAATGTATGGCAGTTGTAGTACCTCATCTTTGACTACAAGGATTCCAGGTGTTTCCATATCTAGATGATTGGCTCCTTACCACTATGATCAGGAATCTTCTCATACACAGCCTCTCTTGCACTCAAGGCCTTGCTCTTTGCCTAGGGATTATGATCAGCAAGGAAAAATCTTAAATGTCCCCAACAAAAACACTGGAATATATTAGAGCAATCTTCGACACAACATCCTGTTAAGCTTCCCTTCCTCCTCACAGGCTCTCAATAATAAGCCAGATTCAAGTCCTCCTCCAACAGACTTTTGTACCAGCACGCCTTGTACTACAACTACTGGGTTCTATGGCAGCAACCATTACCTTAGTTCCACTGGCGAGGATGCACATGAGACTACTACAGTGGCTCCTTTCTTCACAGTGGTCAATCTTAACCCATCCTCTCAACCACTTGATATGCCTGACAAATCTGTGCAAGAAAGAAATGCTTTGGTGGATGAAGCCAGACTCAAATGTTTGGTGTTGACTGTTCTGCCATCCCCAGCCCAGGGCCACGGTAACCATGGACGCTTCCCTGATAGGGTAGGAAAAGACAGTCCAAGGCACCTGGTCCCCCATGGAGGCCAATTTGCACAAAAATGCCCTGGAATTGAGGGCAGTTCTCTTAGCATTCCATACATCCCTCCCTCCCTTCCAGGACCATTGCAGTTCAGTCGGACAACATGTCAGTCGTCCGGTATATAAACAAAAGAAGGCAGAACCAGGTCTTACCCCTGTGTCGGGAAGCCATGGGAATTTGGCATTGGGCCATAGCTTCCAACCACTTCATAACTATAACTATAACTTTCTTATAGCAATGCACATTCTTAGGAGTTCCAACCTTATTGCGGACAATGAGCAGGAACATCCTGATGCCTCACGAGTGGTCCCTCAGTCCTATAATAGCAGATCAGATGATCCGATGTTGGGGCAGGCCCAAACAACAAATGCAGAAGCTACTTTACCCTGATTCCCTCCCCCATTGGGAGTCACCAAGGGATGCTGTGGCGCACAGTTGGCCCCCAGGTCTGCCGTATGCCTTTCCCCTGTTTCCTCTCATTCCGAAATTCTTCCAGAAAGCTCAAAGATTGGGAAGCAAAGTGATCCTCATTGCCTCTTATTGGCCCTGTCATGTCTGGTTCCCTTTCCTCTGACCTCATCTGATTCACAGCTAGTGGATACTGGATCAATCCCAAGGTCTGCTATCTCACCCTCAAGGACTGATTCACCCCAATCTCCACAGCCTCAAGCTTACAGCTTGGTTTCACCACTTCTGATGATTGCCATGCTAGCTGATATTTCATCTCCTGTTTGTGAGATTCTTCTGGCTTCACATAAACCTTCCACCAGGAAAATGTATTCTAGTAAGTGGGCTAGGTTCTCTTCATGGGCCAAAGAGCATGACATAGACCCTTTCTCTATGCCTATACAGAAGATCCTACAATACCTGACTACCCTTCTACATGCAGGAGCTTCAGCATTGACAGTTACTGTACATTTAGCAGCTATCATAAATTTTCACAATGGATTTGATAATTCTTCTATGTCACACCATCTGTGCAAAACCTTCTTGAAAGGAGTATTACATGTTAAATATGCCATAGAGCCTTGGGACTTGACTTTGATGCTTCAGTCATTAACAAGCCCTCCTTTCGAACCTTCTAATTCATGTGACATAAAATTTTTGTCTTGGAAGACTCTACTTCTAGTAGCCCTTACCTCAGCGAGAAGATTATCTGAGTTGCAGGCCTTGAGTGTCAAGAGACCTTACTTGATTTTCCACAGGGAAAGTGTGTCCCAACGTACTGACCCATCCTTCTTGCCCAAGGTCATTTCTGGGTTTTCAGTTAACCAATCTATTGACCTGCCGGTTTTCTTCCCTCAACATTCAAATAGAGCACAATATCTTTTGCATACCCCTGATGTTCACAGGCAACTTTGCTTTTACTTAGAGAACTAAATCTTTCAGAAAAACGGATCAATTGTTTGTGGCCTTTGCGGGATCATAAATCTGTCTCAAAAGTGACTCTATCTTCCTGACTTAGAAACATCATTACCTTTATCTATCATCAAAATAAACTGTCTTTACCTTCCAGAGCAAAGGCTCATTCAACTAGATCGATGGCTACTTCTGTGGCTTTTCATTCTAGAGCTTCTATGGATGATAGCTGTGCAGCAACCACTTGGGCAAGACCTTATACCTTTATCACTCATTACAAATTGGATTTGGCCTCCAGGGGATGAGCATCTTTTGGTCCTGTGGTGCTCAGGAATATCCTTTCTTAGGGCCACCCAGGACTCAAGTAGCTGGGGACTGTGTTCTGTCAGTAAGGAATGAATAAAGATTTACATCAGATAAAGAAGCTATGTCTTACCATAACGTTACATCTGTGTTGTAGATCTTTATTCATTCATTGCTTCCTGCCCCCCTTCCCCCTGCCTGGACTCCTGGTGGATTTTAGGATTTCCTAGTTAAGGTATTTGCTCAGACAGAGCCTCCTACTGTCTCTTTTATTACCTCTATAATATAAGGGTGGGCAAACTCGATCTGAAGAAACTATGAGAAGGGCATTATGGGTAGGTTTTAGCTGAGAGATTTTGGTTGGTGCGGGCTTGGTAACGGCCGTATCGGTTCCAAGGACAGAACTGAAGTCCTATCAGTAATGAATGAATAAAGATCTACAGCACAGAACGTTATGGTAAGACATAACTTCTTTTTTTTTCTGTTTATACCTATAGTAGTCCTTTAGAAGTCAGTCAGTTTGATGATGTGTGTTTGCCTTTAGTACTTAGTTATATATCCGCCACTCTGCATTGACTACTTGGTCATTAGTGCATTCTTCTACAAATAAGACAGTTGAGAAGTTTTTTGCAGTGCTTGGCATTGTGTCCTGATTTATCATGTATTCTGGTATGATCTCTCTGCTGCTTGGGATTTTGTAGTTTGCTTCTGCAGTGCACCTCACAACAAGAGACTAATTATATACATATATATTAGAGTTCACCAAATAAGTAGCTCTTCAAGAGAGGGTTATCTGCATTAGATTTCAATTTACAACCCCCTTTTTCCTTGATACTGCACATACTAATAGTGACTCTGTTTTTCTTAACTAATTTTATAACGCTTGCCACCATTTAGTATTTCCTGTTTTTTTACAGGTTTTACCAAATCCATATAAGGTCAAAAGCTTGTGACTTACCTGGTACTACAAGCATAGTGAGTACTCATGTGAACTACCCACTGCAGAAGGCCCTCTCCATATTAAAAATATATACTTGTGTCATAAATATCCAAGGTCAGAGTTCTAGGTGCTCAGATCACATGCTGTAAAGCTTCTGAGAGTAAACAAAATGGCAGTGTGCAGACTTCTCGGATAATTTACTGTTTACATAATCCTGTTTAGAACCTACCATGAAGGGCACCCTCACAATTCAAATTATGTGATGAGCACTTGACTGTTATTTCTGTTTATTAAGTTTCATAGTAACATGTCCACTCTATTTAATTTTGTTTGAAAATAACCTTATTGTATTTATTAATACAAGATACACTTCTGTATAAAGAAAATATCTGCCCCACCCTTAAGTGTTGGTAAAATTGAACTAAAACAGATGTTCATCGTGCATACAGCTGCAGTCATTACAGATGGGTTATCCTGCCATCAGGCGGGTCCTCGGTCGGCCGAATTCCAAAGTCTAGGTCCGGCGTCGGTTGTCGTCGCTTCTTCCCTGACTTCAGTGCGGCAAGGGTATAAAAGAGGCAGCCAACGCCATTTTCTTCAGTCTTTCTTGCCACGCGGTGCCTGAAGCAGAAACAGTTCCAAGTGCCGGTTGGCCAGCTCCTGAGATTTACGAAAGTATTTCAGCTGAAGTCTTCTTTAAAGCTAAGTACCCCGTTGGGGAAACTTTTCTTGCCTCAGACCGATGTCAGACAAAGTTAATAATTGCATTTCTTGTGGGAAGCAAATACCACATAAGGATTTCCACTCTTTCTGTATACCTCGCTTAGGCCCAGACCACGACGTCTCGGCCTGCCGTTTTTGTGCTAGGTTCAACAAGCGCACTATTAAGTGCCGGGCAGAGTTCGAACTTCATTATTTTGGCAAAAAAATTAATTATATCATGTCGTCGGATACACCGACACCAGTTTTAAACAAATCCGAGGTCCGCACCGAGTCCACGCTTAGGCCGACTACCGGTTCTCCGGTTCTCAGCGAGGTGCCTACGCAGCCCCTGAATACTGATGAAACTATTTTACCGGTGACTTCAGTACCCGAGGTCACAGGCTCCTCGGTCTCCATTCCTACTGCAGATACCGACACCACTCTTGGCGGGGAAACTCAGAATTTAGTCAGGCCTGCCATTTCTGAAGGCGTCTTCAGGCCTTCCACCTTCTCTATTAAATCCTTCACTAAATCTAAGGCAGCCATGAAAACTAAAAAACAGGGTCCTCAGACCTCCTCTCAAGGCCTCATGCCTAAAAAGCAGATGCTTAAAATGGCTGAGGATTTGATAACTCTCATCAGGGGTTCCCAACCCCCCTCTGACAATTACCTCAGAACATTCTGAGGACCAGGATTATGCCTATTCTTCTTTCGAAGACTCTGATGCTGAGGAGTCTATTCCCTCTGTCTCCCCCCCTGAGGACTACTCTTTTGGGGAAACCCTGCATACATTGAGGGAACACTTTCACTGGGAAGGCCAAGATTACTCAGATTCCAAGAAAAGACTCAGGGAATTTCTACTGCTGCCCCAGCATAGGCCCCTGGCTATCCCTCCTGTTTTAGATATTTTGGAGGCTGTGTACGCAGAATCCAGCCTTAATCCAGATTCTTTACCTCCAGCCCCTGTTAAACCAGACAGGTATTACCGGGTCCCTGATTCTCACCAGTTCCTTTATAAAAGCCATACTGCTGACCCAGAAACTATTTCACAGGGTCCCAAGGGAATAAAGGCTTCTACTGCTAAAAACCTTTTACCTTCAGAGAGAGATTCCAGAGCATTAGAAAGGTGGGGGAAAAAGGTGTACACATCTGCCACTTTAACCATGAGGGCATTAAACTGTCAATTCCATATGTTAAAGTACCAACAGTTTTTGTTATCCCAGTTAAAAAGCAAAATGATGCAAACAGAACAACCAGATTTGAAGGAGTTGCAGGAGCATGGTGCAGAGCAAGTGGGTAAACATACCTTGCAGTGTGGTTTTGATGCTTTAGAGGCCTCATGTAGAGCTGCTGTCACGGGGTCTGTTATACGTAGATATGCTTGGCTCAAAGAGCAAACCTTACCAGATCATGTCAAAGCAAAGTTATTAGATGCACCACTTCAAAAAGATGTATTGTTTGGTGTTAAAGCTGAGGAGGTACTAAAGAAAATGGAGGAAAAAGCTAAATCTATGCAAACAGTGAAAGATTTCCTGCAGGTACAACCTCCACGCTTCAGCAGAAACTGGCCTTCAAAAAATTGGTCCTTTCCAGCCATGGACAGACCTCAAAGGGGCAGATACAGACTCCCAAGGGGTAGAGGACAAACCTCAAGAATCTTACAGAGCAGGACAGTGGCAAGCACCAACCCCAAGAGGTGGAGAAGATAGATCACAGTCATTTAGAAAACAGACACAATGACTTCCCCCTATGCCTGCCAAGCAAAGCTTTAATGGCAGCACCTTTGGGCGGAAAACTGGCATTATTTTCAAAAAACTGGCATATTGTTACAAAAGACAAATGGATTCTGGACATTATAGACAGAGGCTACAGGTTCCACTTTCACACCCTTCCAGAAATGATAGGCATGCCAAACCTGCCACAAAATCAAAGGGCAGAGGCACAAAGACAAATTTCCACTCTCATGGATATGAAAGCGATTCAAGAGGTACCTGCAAAAGAACAAGGTCAAGGTTTTTATTCCAGACTATTCCTGGTACCAAGGAAAGACAAAGATTGGAGACCTATCCTAAACCTATCCATCCTAAACACATATCTACAGGTGCCAAAATTCAAGATGCTCACATTACAGCAGCTTCTTCCCATGCTGGGCAAGGAGTCTTGGCTGGTAACATTGGACCTCAAGGAGGCATATCTGCATGTCCGTATCAGACAAGATTGCAGAAGATACCTCAGATTTCTTGCAGGTTCAACCCATTACCAATTCTCTGCATTGCCCTTTGGCTTATCTACTGCACCCAGAGTGTTTACGAAATGCCTGGCATCAGTAATTGCTTTTGCAGACTACAAGGAATACAAATCTACCTATATCTGGACGACTGCCTGATCCAAGCGGACAGCAAGGACATTCTATTGCAGCATCTGGCGTTTGTAATAAAACTATTAAACTTCCCGGGATACACAGTTAACAAAAAAAAAAATCAAAACTAATACCTTCTCAACAGATAATTTTCCTGGGTGCCAGCTTAAATACAACCACCCAGATCGCCTGCCTCACGCCAGACAAACAAGGGCAACTGTCTCAATACTTCAGCAAAATGGCAACTTTCTCCAGACTAACTGCAAGGAAAGTCCTGCAGGCTCTGGGATTCATGGCATCTTGCATCCTACTAATCCCATGTGCAAAGCTGCATATGAGGAAACTACAATGGTACCTAAAAAACCTATGGTCTCAACACAGCCACAGCTTGGAAACAATTATACCACTCATTCCATGCCTTCAAAAGGAATTTTTGTGGTGGGCTCAAGCATGCCAAAGAAACACAGGTCTCCCTTTCTGTGTACCTCAAGCAACTCAAATCATCACAACGGACGCCTCAGACTACGCCTGGGGAGCACACATGGCAGATCATTGCATTCAGGGAAAATGGTCCCAAAAAGAGAAGCACCTACACATCAACCAAAAGGAGATGCTAGCCGTGCAAAATGCTCTTATGACCTTCAAAGACCTACTGCATCCAGGCCAGCTATTGATAAGGACAGACAACACCCCAGTCATGTGGTACATAAACAAACAAGGGGGAACTCGTTCATACCCTCTGTGCAGGCAAGCCATGACCCTTTGGAACACAGCACTGGAATTGCAAATTCAACTACAGGCACAATTTCTGCCAGGGAAGGAAAACACACTGGCAGACAACCTAAGCAGAAATATGACAGATCCACACGAATGGAAGTTGCATCCTCAAGTTTTCTCAAAGATAACTCAGGCATGGGGACAGCCAGACATAGATCTATGTGCTACCCACAGAAATTACCAGTTGAAAAAATTTTGTTCAAGGACCTATCATCCACAGGCCTGAAAAGTGGACGCACTCTCTTTCAATTGGACAACATTGACAGTCTATGCCTTCCCGCCTCTTCCTCTACTGACCAAAGTTCTATTAAAAGCCAGAGCAGAGAGGTCACAAATGATTCTCATTGCTCCAGACTGGCCACGATAACACTGGTATCCGCTCCTAAAGAGCCTGACACATTCCCCACCATGGATCCTACCTCTAGTCCCTCTTCTGTTGTCCCAGCACAACTACAAAACTCTTCACAGCCAGCTCAAAACCCTAAATCTAGCTGCATGGAGAATACCTTAATTTCACAACAGACTCTCCTCTCCAAGGAGGTGCAGGATGTCATCTTGGAGGCCAGAAGACCTTCTACTAGAAAAGCCTACTCTGCCAAATGGAAACGATTTTGTTCCTGGAATCAAGAAAAGGGCCAGAATCCTTGGGAAATAAATATACCTCAAATTTTACAGTACCAAGCTGAGATATTAAACAGTGGCCTTTCCTTCTCCTCCATCAAGATCCACGCTTCAGCCATTTCTGCACAATACAACACAGACCCTCCTCTATTCTCACATACTCTATTAAGGCAGTTCCTCAGAGGGGCAAAAAATATAAAACCCCCAAGGAAACAACCAGTTCCAGCTTGGGACCTCAACTTCGTATTGGAAAAGCTGACCATGACTCCCTTTGAGCCGGCTTCTTCAGCAGAGCTACAATACTTGTCATGGAAAACAGCCTTCCTTCTGGCTATCACCTCAGCACGCAGGGTTTTGGAACTGCAGGCCCTCATGGCTGTGCAACAATTCATCATTTTCCATCAGGTCAGAGTTTCCTTACGAACCAACCCTACCTTCATGCCAAAGGTAGTATCCAGTGTAGCTTTGAATCAGACTATCCACTTACCTACCTTTTATCCAAATCCACAGAACAAAGGGGTGAGACTACTACATTCCTTGGACATTCACAGACAACTTCGTTATTACTTGGACAGAACAAAGCCATTCAGGAAATCTGAGCAACTCTTTGTGTCCTATGCTACAGGTGCTCAAGGAAAGGCCATTTCCAAACAGACAATTTCAAAATGGATAGCCCACTGCATACGCTTTTGTTATTCATTTCATGGAAAATCTGTGCCTGCATACATCAGATCCCACTCCACCAGGGCCACAGCTACCTCTGCAGCTTTCCTCAGGGGGGTCCCTACCAAGGACATTTTGGAAGCAGCTACTTGGAGTTCAGTGCACACTTTCTCCAAGCACTACCACCTTCCACTATACTCAAAATCTAGAGCGGGCTTTGCCACAGCAGTCCTGCAGGGCATCCTCGCTCCTCCTAGTTCCACTTAGTGCCTACCACCCTTACCTAGCTTTGGGATTCTACCCATCTGTAATGACTGCAGCTGTATGCACGATGAACATAGTACAGTTTTGTACCTACCATAAATGTAGATGTTAGAGTGCTCATACAGCTGCAGTCCAGGTAACCCCCCCCCCCTCCGTCCCCTCTTAGGACAGGCCTTATGACAAGCACCTGTATCATACAACCTATTTGGGGTATTCTTTTATGGTGTATTTGCTTGCAACTACTGTTTCTGGATTTATCTATATTGCATGTTTGCATAACATTATGTTTTGCCTTCCTTCTGGGGGCACCTGACATCTGGGGCAAGAAAAACTGAAGAAAATGGCGTCGGCTGCCTCTTTTATACCCCTGCCGCACTGACGTCAGGGAAGAAGCGACGACAACCGACGCCGGACCTAGACTTTGGAATTCGGCCGACTGAGGACCCGCCTGATGGCAGGATAACCCATCTGTAATGACTGCAGCTGTATGAGCACTCGAACATCTACATTTATGGTAGGTACAAAACTGTACTTTCTAGCATGTTGTAGGATATTCTTCCTGTACCTGATTCACATTCTCAGACTGCACTGCACCTTGAAAGAGTTGGCACAAGATATAGATGAAATGATGAGTAACTTGACTCCACTATTTTAATAAGATTTGCAGGTAATCTGAATTTGTGGAAAATAGTAGTAATGCCACAAGTGCTATGTAACATTAAAGTGCAAGCAATAACAGCAATGCAAGAAGTGTAACATAACATTAAAATGCAAATGGTGCAGAAAATTGTCATTTCCACTATCCTTTAAGAAAGGACAAGGCTACCAGCAATAGAACCAACTGCAGTCCTGGACTTGCAGACCAGCAAATGAAAAGAAATGTGGAATTAGTGCAAATGAGAAGTGACAAAAGTCACATAACCTCTGCAAATTGTTAGTATAAGAAAAACATGTAATCTGCTTACTATAAATCCTATTGAAGAGTAGTCATTTTTCAGAATTAATCTTTCACTCTTGTTTATTCAGGACTTCAAGAGAATAAAGCACAAGGAACTTCTTTGACTTTATAAATATCCTAGAAAGGAGAATGTAGTACTTCCAAATATGCTGTTGTGATCTCTTAGAGAAGGGGCTTCTTGTGGCAAGTCAGCACTGTTATTTTCATTGACTAGTCAGTATGTTTTATAGGAACTTCACTGCAAGTGTATCATCATTCCCATCCACTAGTTTCCAAATTTTAGGGAAAGGGAAAAATGGAGTATTCATTTAAGACTTTATTAATGTTTTGTGGTTCTAATTCTGTTGGAATACTTTTTCAGTATCTTTGAGCTATAAGAACAGGGAATCGCGATGAAACTGGAATACTCTCCAAACCACAGTTACACAAGGGAATAGGGGAAATACAGAAAAAATTTTATTTAATTAGCTGTAGGTAATATTTTGGCTGCAGGTAATGTTTTAGCATACAATGTTTTTATTAATTCTGTGCTATTTGCTTTCTTAATTGTTCAAACTTTATTTTGTGAGGTTCGACATGATTCATACATTCATTTTCTGATTTATCCAATTAATCCACTTCAAGGTCATGGGGAGTTGGCCTGTCCTGGCACTCACTGGAAGCAGGACAGAGAAACTTACCATGGACAGGACACCAGGCCATCACAGCATGCATAAACGTACTCACGCACAGCATGCACACCTGAGGGCAGCTTGGAGGTTCACCTGACATATAGAGGCTTAGTAAAATGGTGAAATAACCAAGAATGGCAGGAGTGCTACAGAATGTGTCCATTTCTTTTTTTTTTTCTTTTCTTTGAACTATAATGTCAGAGCTGATTATGTTAAGTAGCAGGGAACCTGGAGGACTTACCTGTACAAAGAACAAAAGACTTTCACTTATTTGTTATGCTCTTTCAGTCATCTTTTCTATTATTATGCCTGTGCTTTGTTTGCTGTTGATTCTGCAGTTTCGACCAGACACTTTCTGGAGCTGAATGATAGCTTACTTTTGCTAATTTCATAAATAGCAATTTTAACCACCAAAACACCTTACTAGGCTTAAATGAGTTCTCCGTGCTAATACAAAGATTGGCACTTTGTTACCGTCCCCTCCTGTGCAGCTGACATTAGCGTAAATGGAGATGTCTGCAAGGATTACTGCTGGAGAAATTAACTATTTACTGGTGAAGTTTGTGAGCAGTCAGATATCCTTAGTAGTGCCTGGATGTAGTCTTAAACTATGGCCCTTAGAGGGTGTCCTGTTGTAAAAGAGAGTGCACCATAGAATTTTCTTTCGTTACCCATTTACTCCTAGGCCTCAGTTAGACAGCTAGAAGAGAAGAAGAAGACAATATAGAGTATAAAATATGAAACAAATGTTCCATGTGCCTGTTCTGAAATATTTAAGAATGTTCTTAATACATCCTGCCTTTTGATTTAAACAGGCCCTGTGAGAAGAAAAAGCACTACCAGGAGAAACAGTAGACCTAGAACTTCAGATATCAGCAGCAAGAACAAGCATCCTTTTAACAGGGCAGATTGTGTCGACAATTAGTGAGAGTCGTCTGTATAACCACCAAGTTGAAACAAATGGGTAAATCTTCCACCAGTGGGATCAGATGTCCATCCCATCCCATAAGAGGACGATTTATCCATCTTTCAACTTTGTGGTTTGAAGGTATTGAAAGACAAAACAATTGGAAAGTTTCTATCAGCAGTTTACACCAAAGAGTTTTATGCACTTCATTTTCAGGACCTAGTCCTGCAATTCTAAGAGTGGTTAATCTTTGTTTAGCTGCACCATTAATTACACAGGCATTGGATAGTCTAACATTGTGAACAGTGCCTTTGCTAGAGCATTTTTATCCAAGTACAAGCGAAAGACCGTGAACGCTTCATGAAGACCTCAAAGATTTCAGCAAGCTTGTCAAGTTGCACAAGTTCAGGATGTTGACACTATAGGTATTGCTTTTTGTCTTGATGTAGACTGCATTTATACTGCTCATGCTGGATTTGTATCTTCATATCCTTATTCGCAAAGTTCACAGGCAGTTTCTTAGGTTTGTATATGGGGCATTCCATTACCATTCCATCTCCATGCCATTTGGCTTTTATACTGCTCCCACAATGTTTAACAAATACCAGCTTCCAAAATCTCCTCGCCTCAGATATGTGGGAGCTCACATCTATCATTACTTCTATTACTTATTTAAGCCAGCTATCTTCAGAATTTACTCCTTGCATTTCAGTAGTGTTTGCAGTACTTCAGAGTGTAGGCATCTTTCTAAGTCTTCAGAAATCAGATCTGCTTTTCAACCCGTGCCAAAGGATTTTTTTCTGGAACCATTCTAAATATAAAGCCTTCCATGGTAACATTATCTCAAGATGAGATGCAGTGGATTCTGAAATTTTCTTACAGGTTTCAAAACCAGAAAACATTGTTTCAAGAAGATTGTTCAGTGCCTTGGAATATTTGTCCTAGTTTTTCCACATGGTCCTTGATGCCAGACTGCACATGAGGAAAGTACACTGGCATCTCTACAGTATTTGGAATCCGAGATCACAGCTTTTGGAATATGTCCTGTTAGTGGCATCCCTTGTGAATGAATTTCAGTCATGGCTCAGCCAGATTGCTGTACATGAACAGCAGCTATTTGTTCCTTGGTTCTGGAGCAGAAACTCATAAAATACTCTCTGGGTTATGTTTGAGGAGGCCATCTCCATGGACTCGAAGGTGTAAAGCCTATGGTCATTTTTTTCTGGAGGGAATAAAATTATAAACTTCAAGTCACTATCAACTATCCACAAGGGCCTGACAGTCTTCAGAGTAACCCTGACACCAAGGATGGTCATAGACAGTATTATGCCATATGTCAAAAAACGGGGATTTACCAGATGTTCTTCGTGTTTCACTGTTGCAGTCATCACACTTGGGTTATCCTGCCATGGGTGGCCCTCAGTTGGCCCGAATACCAACGGCTTAGTATTTCGGCGTCAGTTGCTGTCGCTCCAGGACTGACATCAGGTTGTCAGTGGTATAAAATCATGCAGCCGATGCCAGTGCATCAGTCTTTCTCGCCAAGGAGCCCGAAGCAGAAGCAGTTTGCATGAGTGCCAGTCGGCCACTTACCTGAGTTTTCATTTCAGAATTGAAGTTGAAGTCTTCTACAGCTAAATACCCCATTGGGGATCCTTTTTTCTTGCTGTAACTGATGTCAGAAAAAGTTAACAAATTGTCTCGCCTAGCAAATACCACACTGAGACTTCCATTCTTACTGCTTCACCTGTTTAGGCCCAGACCACGAAGTCCCTCACTGTCGCTTTGTTCAGTGCCAGAACTATATGTCGTCAGGCCCTTCTTGTAGCTAAATATTTTTGCTGTCAGTCCTCATATTCTGATATGACTTCGGTAAGCCATCCGGCTACCGATCTTCTGAAAAAAATGTAAGGATAAAGACAGAGACAGACCACACAGGTCCAAAACTGCCGACAATGCTTCTGATAAGCTAGTAATCAGATGTTCATCGTGTTACAATGCTGCAGTCATTACACTTGGGTTATCCTTGCCATCAGGCGGTCCCGCAGTCGGCCAGAGTTCCAAAGTCTTGGTCCGGCGTCGGTTGCTGTCGCTTCTTCCCTGACGTCAGTGCGCCAGGAGTATATAAGATGCATCCGATGCCATTTTCTTGAGTCTTTCTTGCCACGTGGTGCCCGAAGCAGAAGCAGTTCACAAGTGCCGGTCAGCCGACTCCTGAGATTTTCATCGTCGAATTTCAGATCTGAAGTCTTCAATAAAGCTAAGTACCCCGTTGGGGAAACTTTTTTCTTGCCTCAGACTGATGTCAGAAAAAGTTAATAATTGTATTTCTTGTGGGAAGCAAATACTTCATAAGGACTTCCACTCTTACTGTATTCCATGCCTAGGCCCTGATGACGACGTCACTAGTTGTCGGTTTTATGCTACATTTAACAAACGCACTATAAAAGATGTTTTGATTTTGCTTTGCACTACTTTGGCCGAAGGTTCAATTATACTATGCCGTCGGATCAACCGACAACCGCAATACTGAAAAAACGCAAAGACAAGGATAAAGACAGGCATCCGAGGTCCAAAACCGACGACGAAACCTCTTCTAGGCCAGTCGCCGGTTCTCAGTGAGGCGCTTTCGCAGCCCCTGACACCCGCTACCTCAGAGCCACAGGCCGCCTCCGACTCCCACGTGGAGACAACTAGGCCTCTGGAAACTCAAGGTATTGGGCCTACGGAAACTAATCCCTCAGATGGGTCCAGAGCTGCTGAGCAGGCTTCGGCTTCTGAGGGTGTTTTCAGACCTTCACAACTTACCATTAAAACAACAGCCAAGACAAAAGTACCATTAAAGACAAAGAAACAAATACAGCATTCTCCTGGACAGTCCTCCATGCCTAAGAAACAGATGCCTAAAGTGGCTGAAGACCTCATTACTCTAATCAGGGGTTCCCATCCCCCTCCTGAGAAAAGGCCTAGGCAGGATACAGACTATGATTCCTCTGATCAGGTTTCCATTTCCTCTGATTCCTCTTCAGACCAGGGATACTCTCTACCCCCCTATGAGGACTCTGATGCTGAAGAATCTATCCCTTCAGCCTCTCCTCCTGAGGATTATTCTTTTGGGGAAACTTTACATACCATGAGGGAGCATTTCCATTGGGAAAGGCAGGATTACTCAGAATCCAAGAAAAGGCTCAGGGATTTCCTTTTATTACCTCAGCACAGGCCCCTGGATGTTCTTCATCTCACATTGCTGCAGTCCTTACACTTGGGTAGTCCGCTGTCCTCGGTCGGCCCGAATATCAAAGTATTAGGCTGACGTTGGTCAAGGCGCTTAAGACTGACATCAGGACGTCAGGGTACAAATGCGCATGACCGACGTCATATCCTCAGTCTTTTTTGCCGCATGGTCCGATGCAGAAGCAGCGTTGCAAGTGCCGTTGGCGTTCTGAAATTTTCAATTCGAGTTTCAGACCGAGTCAAAGTTGGCTAAGTACCCGTTGGGAATATTTTAGTTTTTTCTTGCCTCAGTGGTTTACCGGATGTCAGAAAAAGTGAATAATTGTATTTCTTGTGGGAAGCAGATACCGCATAGGGATTATCATACTATGTGTATTCCTTGTTTGGGGCCTGAGGACGACGTAGTCGGGTGTCGCTTATGTGCTAGGTTCAATAAGCGCACTATTAGCGAAGGTTAGATTGTGCCAGGTTGGTCTTCGGAAGCGGTGCAATTATAATATGCCGTCGGATGCTCCGGCGCCGCTTCTTGAAGAAGCGCAAAGACAAAGCAGCTAAACCCAGGCAAGAAGAGTCGTCTGCGGACGCCGGTTCTTTAGAGGTGTCAGTGGAACCGGTGGTTCCGGAGGCTTCTCTGGTGTCCCAGGGCGAGACTTTGATATTGCAGGATGTGGCCTCTCAGGAGGCAGGTCAGGCTGGAGGGGCTTCTCAGGTTACTGTACTCCCTCCCTTCCTAGGGTGGTTAGGCCCTCTCCTTCTGTTTCCAAGGCTTCTCCCAGAGGCAGGCCAGGTTTAGCTTCTGTTGGTGTCACTCCTAGTTCAACAGGATCTGTGCCCAAGAAGCACATGCTTAAAATGGCAGAAGATTTGATTACTTTGATTAGAGGTTCTTTGCCCCTCCTGATAAGAGGCCTAGGGTGGAACCAGAGTTGGGGAGTTTTGAGCAGGCTTGGATGTTTCAGAGTCTTCGGCTGAAGACTTGCAGGAGTACTCTCCTTATTCTGATTCTGATGCAGATGATTGACTCCTTCTGCTTCTCCTCCAGAGGATTTTTCTTTTCAGAGACTCTTCATTCCATGAGGGAACATTTTAAGTGGGAAGGTCAGGACTTCTCTGATTCCAGGAAAAGGCTTAGGGAATTTTGCTTTTACCCCAGCATAGGCCTTTGGCTATACCACCTGTTCTGGATGTTGTGGAAGATGTGTTTGCAGAGGCTTCACTTAATCCTGATTCTTTGCCTCCTGCTCCTGTTAAACCGGATAGGTATTACAGGGTGCCTGAGGCTCATAAATATCTTTATAAGAGTCCTAGGGCGGACCCAGAAACTGTTAGTCAGGGACCTAAGGGTGTCAAGGCCTCTGTTGTAAAAAATCCGGTTCCTCCAGATAAAGAGGCCAGAGCTTTGGATAGATGGGGAAAGAAAGTCTATACTTCTTCCACCTTAGCTATGAGGGCTTTGAATTGCCAGTTTCACATGTTGAAATATCAAAACTATCTTCTTTCTCAATTGAAGTCTAAGGTAGATGCTCTGGCTGAAGGCATTGAGTGTAAAGAATTACAAGATTTGGTACATGTCTCTGAACAGGTGGGTAAGCATTCTTTGCAATGTGGTTTTGATGCTGTACAGGCCTCGTCTAGGGTGGCTGCCACTGGGTCAGTTCTTCGCAGGCACGCCTGGCTGAGGGATCAGAATTTATCTGACCATGTTAAGACAAGGATTTTGGATGCTCCTTTACAGTCTGATGTGTTGTTTGGTTCACCTGTGGAGTCAGTCTTGAAGAAAATGGAAGACAAGGCTAAGTCTATGCAGGCTGTTAAAGACTTTTTGCAAGTTCAGCCTCCGAAGTTTAGTAGGAATTGGCCTGCTAAGGGGTGGACGTACCCTTCTTATGATTCACAGTCTAGGGGTAGATCTAGGCGTGGTAGGGGCAGAGCTCAGAGCTCCTTCAGACCTAGAACAGGAGTTCACCTGCACAATCTTGGTGAGGGCAGGGGCCAGTCCTTTCGTAAACAGGCCCAATGACCTACCTTTTCAGCTGCCAGATCCTTCTTGCCTGGCAGCACCTTTGGGAGGAAGGTTGGCACTCTTCAAGGAAAATTGGAGTTTGATTACCCAAGACAGATGGGTATTGGATATCATACACCAAGGTTACAAGTTTTATTTCCATACCTTGCCTCCTTTCAAGGGCATGCCGGACGTTCCTCCTCAGCAAAGACTAAAGGCTCACAAACAAATTTCTCTGCTGCTTCAAATAGGGGCCATACAACCGGTCCCTCTGCCAGAAGTGGGCCTAGGATTTTATTCTCGCCTGTTCCTAGTACCAAAGAAGGGGAACACGTGGAGACCAATTTTGGATTTATCTATCCTCAACACTTATCTGGACATTCCCAAGTTCAAAATGTTGACGTTACAACAGCTTTTACCTCTGCTGGGCAAAGATCACTGGATGGTGACTCTGGATCTCAAGGAGGCTTACCTTCATGTTCCTATCAGGCTAAGTTGCAGGAAGTATCTGCGTTTTCGGGCTGGGACTTCTCATTATCAGTTCTCTGTATTGCCCTTTGGCTTATCTACTGCGCCCAGAGTGTTCACAAAGGTTCTGGCTCCAGTGATACCTTTCTTCAGGCTAAGAGGAATACAGATCTATCCTTATTTGGACGATTGCCTGATTCTGGCCCAAGGAAAGGACGAACTTCTTCATCATTTACAATATGTGATAGCAGTGCTAAGATGCCTGGGGTATTCTGTGAACGAAATAAAGTCCAGTCTAGTACCCTCTCAGGACATGTGCTTTCTGGGTGTGAGACTGAATACAGCATCCCAGATGGCCTTTTTGACCCCGGACAAACAAAAGAATCTTTCTCTTTACTTCCATCAATTGTCTCATCAGTCCAGGCTGACTGCAAGGACAGTCCTTCAAGCCTTGGGGTTCATGGCATCTTGTATTCTGGTGCTTCCCAATGCCAAACTGCATATGAGGAAGCAACAATGGTATCTCAAAATGTATGGACACAGCACTGCCAAGATATGGACACTGTCATTCAGATAATACCTTGCATTCAAAAGGAATTTTTGTGGTGGGCTCAGGAATGTCACCTAAACAAGGGACTCTCTGTGACCCGGCCAGAGGCAGTCAGATTCTAACGACAGATGCCTCAGACAAAGCTTGGGAGCTCATCTAAATGGAAAGTGGGTACAAGACACGTGGCCTGCCAGACTTCAACATCTACATATCAACTTGAAGGAGATGTTAGCAGTCCAATTTGCATTAATAGCTTTCAAGGATTTACTTCTTCCAGGGCAGGTGTTGGTTCTAACAGACAACACAACTGTCATGTGGTACATCGACAAGCAAGGGGGAACACATTCTTATCCTCTATGCAGACAAGCAATGATTTTGTGGGAGACTGCTCTCAGTTTACAGCTAAATCTTCAGGCAAGGTTTCTGCCGGAGCACAGAACTCCTTAGCAGATGTGTTGAGCAGACAAATTATGGATCCCCACGAGTGGAAATTGGATCCTCATGTATTTCAGAAATTGACAGTGTTATGGGGAACTCCAGACATAGATCTGTTCGCTTCTCCACTAAACTTCCAGCTGCCAAAGTTTTGCACAAAAAGGTTTCATCCCACAGCTTGGAAAGTGGATGCTCTTTCATTCAATTGGAGCAATCTTCATGTGTATGCCTTTCCACCTCTGCCTCTCCTCCCAAAGGTACTCCTGAAGGTCAGACAGGACAAGCCAAAGATTATTTTAATAGCTCCAGATTGGCCTCGACAGCACTGGTACCCATTACTGAGAAGTCTGGTACGGGAGCCTCCATGGCCTTTGCCTTCGATTCCACGCCTGCTGTCTCAGGAGAACAGTCATTTACTCAGTCAAACTTCACTCTCTTCACCTAACAGCCTGGCATATTCTGTTTTAAACCCTGGAGGGTCTCAGCTTCCACAGCAAGTTTTGAATGTTATTTTGGAGGCCAGAAGGCCTAGTACAAGGAAAGTGTACGCAGATAAATGGAAGAGATTTTTATTTTGGAGTACAGCAAAGGAATTTGATGTTTCTAAGCCTAATTTAAGTGTGGCTCTTCAATATCTTACTGAGTTACTGGACAAAGGTTTGTCCTTCTCTTCTATTAAGGTTCATGCTGCAGCAATTTCTGCTCACTATGACTGTGACCCACCATTGTTTTCTCATCCTTTGTTTAAGCAATTCCTTAGAGGGGCAAAGAATATAAGACCCCACGTAGAGCTCCTACTCCTGCTTGGGATCTCAATTTTGTGTTGGAGAAACTCACTCTACAACCTTTTGAGCCTGCAGCTACTGCCGAGTTGAAATATTTATCATGGAAGACTGCTTTTTTTTGGCCATTACCTCTGCGAGAAGGGTTTCTGAATTACAGGCCCTTATGGCGGTTGAGCCTTTCTTAATTTTCCATAAGGATAGGGTATCTTTGCGTACTAATCCTTCCTTTATGCCTAAAGTGGTTTCTAGTGTGGCTTTAAACCAAACTATTCATTTGCCTACTTTTTATGCAAACCCCAAAATAAAGGGGAAAAGATTTTGCACACTTTGGATATACACAGGCAGTTGCGATATTATTTGAGCAGAACTAAAGGGTTCAGGCAGTCTCAGCAGTTATTTGTTTCATTTGCTTTGGGTTCTCAGGGCAAGCCTGTGTCAAAACAAACTATTTCTAAGTGGATTGGGTTTTGTATTGCTTTCTGTTATTCCCATCATGGTAAGGAGATTCCAGCTGGGATTAGGCCGCATTCCACTAGGGCTACTGCCACTTCTACAGCTTTTTTAAGGGGTGGCAACTAAAGATATTTTGGAGGCAGCTACTTGGAGTTCAGTGCATACTTTCTCTAAGCATTACCACCTTCCACTTTACTCTAAATCTAGGGCTGGTTTTGCCACTGCAATTTTACAGGGCATTTTGGCAGCTCCTAATGCTTTATAGTTTTGCCATCCTCCCTTACCTCTGCTTTGGGATTCTACCCAAGTGTAAGGACTGCAGCAATGTGAGATGAAGAACATAGTACAGTTTTGTACCTACCATAATTGTAGATGTTCAAGATCCACATTGCTGCAGTCCAATTACCTCCCTCCTTCCCTCTGTAGTTAGAGGCGGTTGTGTGGTTTGGGTTGTAAATGTTGTGGATATTGTATATATTGTACATATGATTAGTGCAAGGGTGGTTGGTTGTTTTTTGCTGTCTTTTGGTTTGGACCTTTCTTTTTAGGGTCTTCTGACATCTGGGGCAAGAAAAGACTGAGGATATGACGTCGGTCATGCGCATTTGTACCCTGACGTCCTGATGTCAGTCTTAAGCGCCTTGACCGACGTCAGCCTAATACTTTGATATTCGGGCCGACCGAGGACAGCGGACTACCCAAGTGTAAGGACTGCAGCAATGTGGATCTTCGAACATCTACATTTATGGTAGGTACAAAACTGTACTTTATTCCACCTGTGCTAGATATTGTGGATGATAAGTTCTCTGAATCCAGCTTATCTCCTGATTCTTCGCCCCCTGCACCAGCCAAGCCAGATAGGTATTGCAGAGTCCCTGACTCACAAGTTTCTTTATAAAAACCCTTCTGCTGATCCAGAAACTATTTCCCAGGGTCCAAAAGGGGTTAAGGCTTCCATTGCAAAATATCCAGTACCCTCTGACGGAGATTCCAGAGCTTTGGATAGATGGGGGAAGAAAGTATACACTTCCGCAACTTTAGCAGTAAGAGCTTTAAATTGCCAGTTTCACATGCTTAAGTACCAACAATATTTAATGGCTCAGTTAAAACAGAAAATGCTTGCAAGCTCAGAAGCTCCTGATTGTAAAGAAATGCAGGATTTATTGCATGCAGTTGAACAGGTGGGAAAACATACTCTGCAATGTGGTTTTGATTCTTTAGAGGCCGCTTGTAGAGCCGCAGTTACAGGTTCTGTGATTCGAAGACATGCTTGGTTAAAAGAACAGAGTTTACCTGATCATGTTAAGGCAAACTTATTGGATGCTCCTTTACAGCATGATACCTTGTTTGGTGTTAAGGCAGAAGAGGTGTTAAAGAAAATGGAGGATAAAGCTAAATCTATGCAAACAGTCAAGGATTTCTTACAGGTACAGCCACCTCGATTTACCAGAAATTGGCCAATAAAAAATTGGTCCTTTCCAGTGTCAGACAGGCCACAGAGAGGCAGATACAGACGCCCAAGAGGCAGATCTCAACCCCAAGGCTCAAACAGACAACAGTGGGGCACCTCAACCCCAAAAGGAGGCGAGGACAAGTCGGGAAACAGTCACAATGACTTTCCCCTTCGTATGCCAAGCATTTCCCTTTTGGAAGCCCCCTTAGGGGGAAAACTAGCACTTTTTTCTCAAAACTGGCAAACAATCACCCAAGACAAATGGGTTCTGAATATTGTGTCTCAGGGTTACAGGTTCCACTTTCTTACTTTACCAAGGCTAAAAGGAATGCCAGACCTGCCACAAAATCAATGGGCAGAGGCACAAAAACAAATTTCAGCCCTCATGGACACGAGAGCTATTCAAAAAGTACCACAACAGGAACAAGGACAAGGATTTTACTCAAGACTCTTCCTGGTCCCCAGAAAGGACAAGGCCTGGAGGCCCATACTAGACCTTTTAATTCTAAATACTTACCTGGATATTCCGAAATTCAAAATGTTGACATTACAGCAGCTTCTACCCATGCTGGGCAAGAAGGCTTGGCTTGTTAATCTGGACCTCAAAGAGGCATACCTGCATGTCCCTAAAATTGCAGAAGATACCTCATATTCAAAGCTGGTACAATGCACTACCAATTCTCTGCACTGCCCTTTGGCTTATCCACTGCGCCTAGGGTCTTCACAAAGTGCCTGGCACCAGTAATTGCATTTTGCAGACAAAAAGGAATTCAAATATATCCATACCTGGATGACTGCCTAATTCAAGCAGAGACAAAGGACATTCTTCTACAGCATCTGGCATTTGTAAAAAGGTTGCTAATTTCTCTAGGGTGCACAGTAAATGAAAAGAAGTCAAAACTAGTGCCCTCACAACAGATTATATTCCTGGGTGCCAGCTTAAATACAACAGCCCAGATGGCTTACCTCACGCCAGACAAACAAGTTCGACTAACTCAATATTTTCAATTACTGGCAAAAAAGTCCCATCTCCCTGCAAGAAAAATTCTGCAGGCCCTGGGATTCATGGCATCCTGCATACTACTAATACCATATGCCAGATTGCATATGAGGAAATTACAATGGTACCTAAAAAGTGTTTGGACTCAACACTCTCACAGTTTAGAAGCACTAATACCAATGATTCCCTGCCTACAACAGGAGTTTCGATGGTGGGCACAGGCATGTCACCTAAACAAGGGTCAGCCTTTTACCCTACCCGGAGCCAGGCAGACTCTAACAACAGATGCCTCGGATTATGCCTGGGGAGCACACATGGCAGGAAAATGCATTCAGGGCAAGTGGACCACAGACCAGATGCATCTTCACATTAATCAAAAAGAGATGTTGGCTGTTCAGAATGCCCTAACAGCTTTCAAGGACCTTCTGCATCCAGGACAATTATTATTAAAGACAGACAACACCACAGTATTGTGGTACATAAACAAGCCATGGCCTTGTGGAACACAGCTCTAACATATCAAGTTCACCTGCAAGCACAATTCCTGCCAGGAAAGAAAAATACTCTGGCAGACTATCTAAGCAGAAATATCATTGACCCTCACAAATGGAAATTGAATCCACAAATCTTCAGCATGGTAACACAAAAATGGGGATGCCCAGACAGATCTTTTTGCCTCCCCACTGAATTGCCAACTACAAAAAGTCTGCACAAGGACTTATCACAAACAAGCATGGAAAGTGGATGCTCTTTTGTTCAGCTGGAAAAACCTAAGAGTTTATGCCTTTCCACCACTGCCTCTCCTTTCAAAGGTACTCCTAAAAGCCAGACAAGAAAAACCACAGATGATCCTGATTACTCCAGACTGGCCATGCCAGTACTGGTACCGTATCTTAAGGAACTTAGCTCAAGGCCCACCATGGATTTTGCCTCAAATTCCACACCTTCTGACTCAACAAAACAATCAGATCCTGCACGGTCAGCTCAAAACCCTAAACCTGGCTGCATGGCAGATTCATTAGTCAAACAGGCAACACCTCTCTCTAAAGCTGTTATGGATGTCATTTTGGAGGCCAGGAGGCCTAGCACCAGGAAAGCTTACTCAGAAAAATGGAAGAGATTCTGCGCCTGGAACCAGGCTCAAAGCCTTGACCCTCTTGTTCCAAACATTCCTCAGATTTTACAATACTTAACTGAGATGCTGGACAGATGCCTATCCTTCTCATCAATTAAGATCCACTCCTCTGCCATTTCAGCACATTACAACATGGATCCTCCGTTATTCTCTCATCCCTTGCTAAAGCAGTACCTCAGAGGGGCTATAAACATAAGACCGCCCCGGAGAGCACCAACACCAACTTGGGACCTCAATTTCATTTTGGAAAAACTGACCCTGCCACCTTTTGAGCCAGCCAATACAGCCGATCTAAAATTTTTATCATGTAAAACAGCTCTGCTCCTGGCAGTAACTTCAGCACGAAGAGTCTCAGAGCTTAATGGCAGTGGAACCTTTTATAATTTTTCATCAGGACAGGCTTTTTTTAAGGACAAACCCTACCTTCATGCCAAAGGTGGTATCTAGTGTGACTCTTAACCAAACCATCCATTTGCCAACTTTTTATCCAAACCCCCAGAATAAAGGGGATAAACTTCTGCATTCTTTGGACATACACAGACAGCTACACTTCTACTTGGACAAAACAAAAGCTTTCAGGAAAACTGAGCAACTGTTTGTAGCATATGCTGCAGGATCACAGGGCAAGGCTATCTCAAAGCAGACTATATCCAAATTGATAGGACACTGTATTCGTTACTGCTACACACAGCATGGAAAATCAGTCCCAAATAACATTAGGCCACATTCCACCAGGGCAACAGCCACTTCAACAGCCTTTCTCAGAGCAGTACCTACCAAGGAAATTTTGGAGGCTGCAACTTGGAGTTCAGTGCACACCTTTACCAAGCATTAACACCTGCCTCTTTACTCTAAATCCAGAGCAGGATTTGCCATTGCAGTTCTGCAGGGCCTCATAGCCAATCCTAACTCTGTATAGACCAGCCACCCAACCTTAGCTTTGGGATTCTACCCAAGTGTAATGACTGCAGCAGTGTAACACGATGAACATAGTACAGTTTTGTACCTGCCATAAATGTAGATGTTCGAGTGTTCACACTGCTGCAGTCCAGGTTACCCTCCCTCCATTCCCTCTGAACTAGCTGGACTTATACCTTTCTATCCTATACAACCTTTGTGGTGCATTTGCTTGTAACTGAAGGTATTGTTTTTATTTTTTATGTATATTTTTTATTAGCCATATGTATTTCTTACCTTCTTGAAGGCACCTGACATCTGGGGCAAGAAAAACTGAAGAAAATGGCGTTGGATGCATCTTGTATACCCCTGACGCACTGATGTCAGGGAAGAAGCAACAGCAACTGATGCCGGACCAAGACTTTGGAACTCTGGCCGACTGCGGGACCGCCTGATAGCAGGATAACCCAAGTGTAATGACTGCAGCAGTGTGAACACTCCAACATCTACATTTATGGTAGGTACAAAACTGTACTTTCTCCGGTCCTCAGTGAGGCACTTCCGCAGCCCTGAATCTGTGGATTTGCAGGCCACTACTAAGACCCATTCGTAGTCCGGCATGCTGCGAGACTCTTCTTCGACTAAGGATCCTGCGGATGTCTCTACCTTGGATGGGTCCGGAGCCGCTGAGCAAGTACTGGCTTCTGAGGAAGTGCTTCGCAATACCGATAATTGACACAAACCGACAACTTCTTTCACATCTTAAGTTCTTTCTAAAACTACTGAGTTTCTAAGGTTCAGGGTACGAACTACGCCTAAAAAAACGATGACCCAAGCTCAGGCACCTGCTTCCATCTCTCATTCGCAAAAGCTTAAAATGGCAGAAGATCTTATTATGCTTATTAGGGGAAGCCAGGCTACCCCTTCCAAAAGAAAGAGACTTGTCCCCAGTAGTTTTATCTGAATAGGAGTCCGATGCCTCTGAGGTTTCTGAATATGAAGACATGCAACCCCTCTCTGCTTAAGAGGATTCTGATGTATAGTATTCCATTCCTTCTGCCTCTCCTCCCGAGGATTTTTCATTTGGTAAAACCTCACATACTTTAAGGGAGCATTTCCAATGGGAATGTTAGGACTATCCTCAGTCAAAAAAGAGACTCGGGAATTCTTAGATTTACCACAGCACAGACCTTTAGCCATTCCTCCTATCCTGGATATTGTGGATAATGTTTTTATGGAATTCAGTTCGACTCCTGACACCTTTCCTCCCGCTCCCTTTTCAAAAGTCCTATTGCTGACCCAGAGATCATCTCCTAAGGACATAAAGGAATTAAAGCAACCTCAGCTAAGAATCCCACCCCCTCAGGCAGGGATTCCCGAGCTTTAGACTGCAACTCTTGCTATTAGAGCACTAAATTGTCAGTTCCACATGCTGAAATATCAGGAGCATACCATGGAACTCCTCAAACAAAAATATCTTCCTTTCCTGCTTGTGCAGAAAATAAAGAATTACAAGAGCTTATGCATTCTGCAAGCCAAGTTACTAAGCACACCTTGCAATGTGGCTTTGATGCCTTAGGAGCATCTTGCAGGGCAGCAGTCACTGGTTCTGTCCATAGAAGGCATGCGTGGCTTAAGGAACACACCTTGCCAGACAATGTCAAATCAAAATTATTGACCGCACCATTGAACAAAGACAATTTGTTTGGCACGAAGGCAAAAGAGGTCTTAAAAAAGATGGAAGAAAAAGCTAAATCTATCAGACAGTTAAAGACTTTTTACAGGTCCAGCCTCCAAGGTTCAGTAGGCATTGCCCCTCCAAGCACTGGTCCTTTCCGGCCCCCTCCAGGCTAGCTCAGCCAAGACCCAGGGGAAGAAGACCCCCCCCAGGCAGCAGTCCCAGGGAATGCAGAGATCCAAGCAATGGAGTTCCTCCTCTTCAAAACAGAGAGTGTTAAGCCACCCCCTTATAGTAAGAACTCACAATGACTTTACACCTCCACCCCTTACCTCTGCCCAGCTGCTTGTGCCCCTAGGAGGAAAACTCTCCTATGCAAACAACTGGGCCTCTATTACCAATGACCGATGGGTCCTCAACATAGTGTCCCAGGGATACAAATTTTATTTCCCCACACTGCCAACCCCAAACGGGTTCCCAGATCTTCCTCCAAACCAGTGGGCAGAGGACAAAAAGCAAGTCCATTCCCTGCTCTCCATGATGGCAATACAGCATGTTCCTGCAGACCAGATAGGCCAAGGTTTCTATTCCAGACTCTTCCTGGTACCCATACAAGAGGGTACCTGACACCCAATCCTCGATCTATCCATTCTAAACACATTTCTAGTGATACCAAAATTCAAAATGCTCATCTTCCAGCAGCGTCTTCCTATGCTTTCCAAGTATGCTTGGTTAGCCACTGTAGACCTAAAAGAGGCCTACCTACACATCCCAATCAGGGAATCTTGCATGAAATATCTAGGTTTCAGGGCAGGATCTATGTACTTTCAGTTCTCTGCGCTTCCTTTTGGCTTATCCACTGCTCCCAGAGTTTTCACAAAGTGCCTGGCTCCAGCCATTGCTTTTTGCAGACAAAGAAATATTCAAATTTATCCCTACACAGACGATTGCCTCATTCTGGCAGACAGTCAGGAAAAGCTGTTACAGCATCTGACCTTTGTAAACGATCTATCAACGAAAAAAAATATCAAAACTAGTCCCCACACAAAAAATTGTATTCCTGGGAACAAGCCTGGACACAACATTCCAGATGGCATTCCTTCAGAAAAACAAGCCTACCTGACAGGCGGCTTCTCTCAACTAGCCACCAGAATCCAGTTATTCACAAGAAAAATCCTGCAAGCTCTAGGGTTCATGGCCTCCTACATTCTACTCATTCCATATGCCAGACTGCATATGAGGAAACTGCAATGGTACCTAAAAAGCCTTTGGTGTCAGCACTCTCAAGACCTGGAAACTATCATACCTATGATACCCTGTCTAAGGAAAGATTTTCTTTGGTGGGCAGCAGCATGCAACCACAACAAGGGACTTCCCTTCTCACAACCCCATGCCGCCCAGACCCTCACCTCAGATGCATCAGACTATGCCTGGGGTGCACACCTGGACAGCAGGTGCATTCAGGGCCATTGGAGCCCAAATCAAGAACATCTGCACATCAGCCAAAAAGAGATGTTAGCTGTTCAGCACGCCCTGACAGCTTTCAGACCCCTACTCTCCCCGGGGTCTGTACTGTAGTGATGTCTGTTCTGATCACTAATGTGGTATATCAACAAGCAGGGAGGGGCTCACTCTTATCCTCTCTGCAGGCTCGCCATGACCCTTTGGCACACCGCCTCAACCATGCAAATACACCTGTTAGCATAATTCTTGCTAGGCTCCCTAAACTCTCTGGCAAACAACTTACTCAGAAACCTACTTAGACCCACGAGTGGCAGTTAGTCCACTGAACCTTCAACCTCGTAACCCAGACATGGGGCACCCCAAAGGTGGACCTCTTTGCTTCCCACTCCAGTCATCAGCTCAGCAAATTATGCACCAGGGAACCTCACAGCAAGGCCTGGAAAATGGATGCTCTATCCTTCCAATGAGTAAACCTCTCGATCTATGCATTTCCCCCTCTACCACTTGTTTCAAGGGTACTGATGAAAATGAGGGAGGAAAAACCAGGGGCAGTCTTGATTGCCCCAGACTGGCCTTGCCAGCACTGGTACCCACTGCTGTGCAGCCTGTCATGCCTGCCACCATGGCACCTCCCTTAGATCCCAACAGTCCTGACCCAGAAGATTGGAGAATTCATGCATCCACAATTACAGACCTTGAACCTGGCAGCCTGGCTTATTCCCTGACCTCTCCTCCAGATGCCAGCCTAAGCAAACAAGCCCTGGATGTTATACGTGAGGCCAGGCACCCCAGCACTAGAAAATCCTGTGCTGGCAAGTGGAAAAGGCTATTCTTAGTGCTGTGGTGGAAAGTTATGGGTTGGTTTCAGGTAAGTGTGCGATTGTTTGTACGTTAGGGTTATGGGCGGGTTAAGTGAGTTAGGGTTAGGGCGCAGGTTAGTTGTGTGTGCGATAGTGACAGACTTTAGGGTTAGGAGCAGTTTAAGTGGGTTAGGGTTAGGGCGCGGGTTAGGTCAGTGTGCAACAGTGACGGGTTAGGGTTAATGTAAGTGGGTAGATAGTAGTGTATGTTTAGTGTAGCGTTAGATGTAGGAATTTAAGTGTATGTGTGTGGTTGCTGTTTGTTTGATGTGCTTTTGTTGTGTGTATGTGTTTCGGAGCAGCAAATGTTTCCATGGGAAAAAGATTTGCTGTTCTGAATGTTCGATATTTTCATGTTTAGATGCTTTGGGGCCAAAGAAATAGCCGTTCGCTATTTTCATCTTTCGATAACGTGATATAAACACTATCCTTCTCTTCTATTAAAATTCATGTCTCTGCCATCTCTGCTCATTACAGCACAGAGCCACCTCTCTTCTCACACCCTGTCATCAAACAGTTCCTAAGAGGGGCTAACAACTTAAGGTCACCCAGAAGATCTCCTACCCCAGCTTGGGACCTTAATTTTGTGTTGGAAAAGCTTACCCTACCCCTCTTTGAGCCTACAGCTTCAGCAGAGTTAAAATTCCTCTCTTGGAAAACAGCCTTGCTTCTGGCTATCACTTCAGCTAGAAGAGTTTCAGAGCTACAAGCACTCATGGCTGTAGAGCCCTTCATCATTTTCCTTGCTGACAGGGTCTTCCTCAGGGCTAATCCATCCTTCATGCCTAAAGTGGTGTCCAGGGTGGCTCTCAACCAATCCATTAATTTGCCCACCTTTTTTCCTAACCCACAAAACAAGGGGGAAAGGGTTCTGCACTCTCTAAATGTGCACATACAGCTCAGATTCTATCTGGATAGGACTAAATCTTTTAGAAAAAACTGATCAATTGCTAGTCAGCTTTGCAGCAGGGGAAGAGGGCAAGGCCATATCCAAACAATCTCCAAATGGTTAGCACACTGCATCCATTTCTGCTACAAACAGCATGGGAAACCACCCCCAAAGGGGGTCAGGACGCATTCCACCAGGGCAATCTCCACCTCTGCAGCTTTTGTCAGAGGGGTCCCCACCAGGGACATCCTGGAGGCTGCAACATGGACTTCTGTTCATACCTTCAGTAAGCATTACCACCTGCCTATCTTCTCCAAATCCAGGGCAGGCTTTGCCACCGCAGTCTTGCAGAGCATCCTAGCCAGGCCCCAGTCTTCTTGACTGCCTCCACCCTTTTCTTCAGCTTTGGGAGTCAACCCAAATGTGATGACTGCAACAGTGAAACACGAAGAACATAGTACAGTTGTGTACACTTACCATAAATGTAGATGTTCAAGTGTATTCACTGTTGCAGTCTTGGTTTCCCATCCTCCATCCACCTTGTCTCTCTCCTCTCTCCTTACAGGGAATTTTTGGTATTTACTTTCTACTGGTGGTGTTCTTCCACCATAACCTAGCTCCCTATTTGGGGGCTCCTGACAGTTGGGGCAAGAAAAACTGATGTAATGGTGTCAGCTGCCTGATTTTATACCACTGACGACCTGAAGTCAGTCCTGGAGCAACAGCAACCGACGCAGAAATACTAAGCCTCTGGTTTTCTGGCCGACTGAGGGCTACCCCTGGCAGGATAACCCAAGTGTGATGACTGCAACAGTGAATACACTTGAACATCTACATTTATGGTAAGTGTACACAACTGTACTTTCCTATGCCTTTTACAAACTGACCTTGTCAAGGTCAAAGAGAACAATTCAGATTAAATTGCCAATTCATGCCTTTACATTACAAGTCAACAAATATTTCTGTCAGACATTCTGAAAACAAAGACCTTAATCACTTATTAGTAGGAACGGGACAAAACTGCCTTTTTGCTGATAAAAAATGAGGTCATTTGTGGGTAGACTTCTTTACCTTCTCTCTGAATTACCAGCTTTCTGTAGCTGTTGTTTCAAGCTTCTCTACAGCCAGGCATGTATGTTTATATCCGAGTTAGTCAAGGTCTCTAGGTCTCCCATATTATATTCTTCCTCACTTCTTTGAAACTGATGTAAAAAATAAAAAGTGAACAAGAAACTTTAATCCTTATTGCTTAGTGCTTGCCAAGTAATCGTGGTTCTTGCTTCTAACGTAAAATGTATGTGGCCTGATTAACTTTGTATAATCATGAGACAGTAGAGCTGTGTATTCAGACTGCAAATCTTTCTCAGTCTTGAGACAGTGGAGAATCTCAGATTCACTCCCAGCAGTCATCCTTCTTTTTATTTTCTTCGCACTGTTATCCATCCTAATGGAAACTAAAGGGCCTTCCACTTGGAATTCATACTTACACAACCCAGCTTTATTTATACTGACCAAATGTTCCTGTTAGTTTAAAGATAAAGGTACATCTCTAGTATCTTGCACAGTACCGCAGAACTTTCAGTATCTCACTGTTTTAATGTTGACTTGGACCTTTTTTACATGTAAATACATGTTTAAATGCCAGCCACCCCAGTTTGGCAATGCAGAAATTCTCATCACCAAACTAATAATAAACAAAAATAAATGCAGGTACATTATCTGCATTTATATTCCACCTGGCAAGAATGGTAATACTCTAGAAAATATCTTACGTTGGCTAGCTTCTAATTATCCCCAGGAAACCATCATCTTGGGGGACTTTAACACTGATTGGAACACCTGTTCCTCTGAAACTCCCTCCACCCATTTAAACCTCCACGGGTTTATTCAGATCATTGCTACCCCACCAGATTTAGCAAAAATAGAGTCAAAGATAGTATCTTTGATTGGATACTTGTTAACAGCCATCCCAAAAAGTATAAGTCAGGTACATTACCCGATGATCTAAGTGATCACTGCCTTACCTATATTATTAGGCTCAAAGCCAACATTCCCAACCAGCCCACCTACAAAACTATAAGAAACGTCAGGAACTTTAACCTTGACAACTTCCAAAATGAACTCAAAGCATGTAATTCTAATGTCTTGAAACGACCCCCATTACAAGAAGCAGTTGAGTACTTCAATACCAGATTTCTGGCTATCCTTAACCACCATGCTTCTACCTGTACCATCCGTGTAAAAGCCACAGTTGCACCTTGGCTATCTAAAGAAACAAAAACCAAAATTAAACTAATAAACAACGCCTGAGCCAGGTGGCATGTTACCAAAGCCCCTATGGACCAAGTAAGATACCAGCAGCTAAGGAACCAGACCAAAAAAATCTGTCATTCTAGACAAAAAAAAAAAATCACTACACCTTTCTACATCAAAAATATCAGCTAAAATCTCAGACGTTCTGGGCTGGTTTTAACAATCTTCTCCACCCAGGCTGTTCCGCCACTCCTACCCCATCAGTCACTTTTGATAAATCCCCTGTAGAAATTGCAAACAGCTTCAACTCCTTTACTGAAACTGTCCATTCTCTGGCTACCCAGCTCACTCCATCAGACACAAACACCAGCTCTGGCACATCTAGCCCTGATCCACCCAGCACTCAACCCACTTTTACCTTTCAAATCGTACCTACCAACCTGATCTGGACCTTACTCAAAAAGCTAAAACCTACTACACTAGCTGGCGACCAACTCCCAGCTGAATATCTTCAAAAAGCAGCTGATGCCATAGCACTTCCCATTTCTATTCTGATCAACGGATCCATCTCAGAAGAATCCATCCCAGCAATATGGAAAATATCATGTTATACCTCTCCATAAAGGAGGAAGTTCCACAGAATTATCTAACTTTAGACCTATAGCCATTCTTTCACCTATAGCTAAAGTCATGGAAAGATGCATACACAAATAAATCATGCACTTTCTTATTCAAACTGGAAAGCTCGCCGACTCTCAGCACGGCTTTAGGCCATTCCACAGTACCACCAAGGCTCTTCTGTCTTTCTCTGTCATCAGTCTTCATCATAACAACAACAAACTATCTTCAGCACTCTTCCTAGATCTCTCAAAAGCTTTCGATATGGTCAACCATTAACTGTTGCTCAATACCCTGCAAACCATCGGTTTAGACCAACACGCAATAAAATGGTTTCACTCCTACCTAAACGGTAGACAGCAGGCTGTCTTATGGCAGACCAAGCTGTCATCCCAACTTCCTCAATCCCTAGATGTCCCACAAGTGTCCATACTAGGTCCCCTTCTTTTCTCTATCTTTATCAATGATCTGCATACCACCATCCCAGGAGCCGTCTGCATCCAATATGCAGATGACTCAATGGTAATATGCTCCACCTCCTGTCCTACACAACTTCTAACCCTCACCCAGACCACTTTCAGCACGGTAGAAACATGGCTAGCTAATCGTCACCTACTTCTAAATCCTAACAAACCAAGGTACTACTTTTCTCCCCTAACTGTAGAATTTCTCCTCCTTCCTTCAACATCACATCTAGCAATGACACCATTATCTCCCCTGATAACCACACAAAGCTTCTAGGAGTAATAATGGACAACAACCTTAAATTTGATAAAACATGTCAGACTATTAAGTCCATCAACAAAAAACTTGGCTCTCTGTACAGAGCCAAACTCCCCCCCCCCCAGCTAGGGTAACCATTGCAAGATCCCACCTCCTCTCTACCCTTATGTATGCCTCCCCTGCACTCACCAACCTATCCAAAATCGATTTAAACAAATTATCAGGATGTTACAATCTTATAGCCAGATTCGCTACTGGCATTGCCAGAACCTCTAAGCACTGGGATGGCTAGAGTATCCTACCCTTCTACAGTTCAACCAACTTATAGTAGTGCATAAAATCAACTTGATAACACCCCCTGCCCTCAAAAATATTCTCACCTCTCATAGTGCCCCCAGGCCATTACGCTCAGCTGATAAATTAATGATACTGACCCAAAAATCCAACAACTCTGCAGGCGATGCTATATTTGCCAACTCAGCTGGTAAAATCTGGAATCTACTTCCCTATTACCATTACCAAGGAAACCTCACTTACCCCTATTTAAAAGCAAACTCAAAAAGTACCTCACATCTCATTGGCTGTGCTCTTGTTCTAAACCTGACTTAACTTCACTAATACATGTCTTGCTACTCAACCTGCTTAGTCAAGTATCTATGTCTCATAGCATTTGAATGTTTGAGCATTGTGAATTATGAGATCTGATTGTATTCTATGTTCAAGTTTTTTGATACGTCTTTGCTAATCAGATGTAATGACTGCACATTGTGTATATTGATATCTGCCTGTATTCTTTGTCTATATTTTTCTAAACATGTCTGCCTGAGTTTACCACTCAGTGATGTATGTACTGTCTCTTTTTTGGTATGTGGAGTTTTTCTCCCCGGGCCTCCGGTGAAAATGGACATATATCTAGTCGGACTATTCTGGTCAACAAATGTAAAATAAATAAATCAAATAAATGTTACTGCCTCTTTCCGCAAGTTTATATGTCCTTCTGTAGCTTTCTGGGTTACTGTAAACATTCTTTGAAAATGATCCTTTATTTGAGGCATCCATGACATCCTGTAGCCCCTAGTTGAATATGGATATCATGAATGTTGTCTCAACATATCTAAATTCTGTGTTGGAAAACACTTCTTGTCAGCCAGAAGGTTTATTAACTGCAGGTCTTGGTGTTTAAAGAACCATATAAAGTTTTCCACAGGGATGGGCAGTCTCCAATAAATCCTCATTGGTGTCTATGGCTCTTTGAACTTAAATGGTACGTAAATGGATTGACTCAATCTTCTATCCTAATGGACATGCAAGGATGAAAATCTTTTTTGATGCTATAGATGTGCACAATCAATTCAGATGTGAGAGATGTTTGGCTAATTATATTATTTATTTATTTATTTTTGAGAAAAACAACAAAACTTTGCCTATTGAAGTTGGAGCTCACTCTTCCAGGAAGGCAACAATCACTGAAGCCTTCTTTAAAGATATGCTTGCCCAAAGGATTTACAAAGCATTCCAAATTAGATGTTTAGTCTAGAAGTAGAGTGGGATTTGCTTTGGCTGTCCTGCAGGGTATGTTACAGACCTAATCATCCTTTTCTGAGGGCTGAGGGTGAACTGCTTTGTTTTCTTATTTGTGATGAAACAGTACATTTGTTTGTGCTCATAATAATTTTTGTAAATGCTTTCTACCCTGCTCTCTGATCATCTGTCCCTACGTCCCTGTCAAATTCACTGGAATTGTGGTGGGGGGATAGTCACTGGAGGTGATTTGAGATTTTTGGATTTAAACCCATATTACTACCCATGTGCTGCCATTGAGGGGACATGCAGTGGACTAACAACAAAGGTCATCCCCTTACTTCCACAAGGTACGTTTTCTCCAAGAAGCCCAGTCATTCTCCCCAAACGTGCGGAACTGAGATTGGCCCAGTGTTCATTCTGGCTCATGACCCCCCCAAGAAGCACACAACCCACCCCATTCCATGGGAGAGGCAAGCTTCCACATACCTTTCACTACACACACTCCTGCCTGGCTTCTCCAGTACCAAGGCCACTGCTTGAAGCCCTGTCACCTTGGCATACATAACTGGACAGATTTTTGCAGAATTTCCGGATTTTTTACTCCTGTTTTTGGCCCTTTTTTCATAAAATTGTGGTTTTCTGGCAAATCATTGAGAACTGAAATCAGAAAATGATGGCAGACATTTGTGGAGGGTTAGGGTCATGGGCAGAGGGGTATGAGTAGAGTTAGCACACATGAACGACATGGAATAAAGGGAAGCTTTGTCCCCCACCACATCTATCAGCTGTACTGAATCCCTCGGAATTTCCCATTTTTGGGTGGAAAATGATAGGGTGCCATGAATTCCTGAGTGGCCCCTTAAAATTCCAATTTTTTTTTTATTTACATTTTTAGTTGACACTGATGTTATCACCCATTAGTAGAGTATCCAGTAAAGTCATCAGCCCACTGGGGTGTGCATGGTGACATCAGCGTCATGAAATGCCTGTCTGTGGAGTGACTCAGGAATCGGCCCCTACCCATTTATCCTGCCTCTTATCTTTGTACACTCTCCATTTCAGTTAGCTTGCCTGCGAACAGATAAAGGCAGTGTTCTATTCAGCCAGACTGTCAACTCCAGCTGCAGGCTTCACACAAGACTTTGACAAGACGAATTATGCCTTAGCTGCTCTACATATATAGTCAGAAGTAAACACCTACATTATCGTATTCACCCTCAAAGATGTGAACTAGAGCCCTCAGTCATTCAACACTTTGCACATCATCACTGTAGTTGGCTTCTACACTCGAATTCCCGGAACCACCCAGACTCAACAAATAGAAACAGAAGGCTAAACTGAATTCTGTAAGCCAATTTCCAAAATTGTTTCAAATTTTTGTGGAATCCCACCCTGTCTGGTCCTCCCATAAGTTAACTGAAAGGCTTGACAGTCAGAGTCTTGCCTTTTTAGTACGCTACAACAATGAAGAGCAGCACAACACTGAATAGCAGTTCGCAACAAACTCTCAGCGGATACTACGGGGCATTGTGCCCAAATCTTACTGTTAAACTCCGTCATTCAAGGCTTATTACTGAAGCAGTCTGGGTACACCACCACAGTGTTGACTGTATAATGAGCAAACTCCACTCTTAAAGAAAAGTTACACAGTGGTAGTTCCACTGGCAATGCATTTCAAACTTGCCGAAAAAGCTGTTGTACATGGCTGACCAATTTTCCAGTGCTTTGACTATTAATACGCTATGAAATGAGAATGTATAGAATAATGATGTATGGTTAGGGAGAAGGGTTCTCATATTAAGTTCATTGAATTATTTGCTTACTGTTACTATAATGATGAGCATAAAAATAGGACCTAAACTCCATAGACAAACTTTGATCTTAATCGAAAATCCATTTTGTGAAACCAGCTTCCTCTTGCCTAAGAGGTACAGCTAGCAAAGTGAAGTCACATTGACGACTAGTTTGACTCTTGTCAACACACACACACACACACACACACACACACACACTGCAAGATGAGGATATTTACTTTCTTGTCAGCAAGGTGAGTAAGTAAGAAAGAAATAGATACGTACTTGCCACAACAACAATATAAAGTCTAAAAGGCTGATCGACCGCACACCACAGTTGTCTAAAAGGGTAGAAAGTAGCAGAGTGCAAGAGCCATTGAAACGAGGAAAAGCATAGAGAACTCTGTTCATACTTCTGACAGTAAACTAAACTGAGTGAGAAAAATCCTACATGGGGGGAGGGTGGTAACAACATAATTAATAGAGGCACGGAGAAAAGTTTAAAGTTTTCAGCTGGAAATGCAACTAGAAAGTGGAAACTGAAGCTACAGTGAGTACTGAGACACAACCAGTAGTGTGTTTGGGGGTGGTCCATCCCGGGTGGCACTTTTGAGGACTATCACATATATATATATATTTTTTTTTTTAATTAAAACTAAGGGCATTCTTCTTTAAGAACGGTCCAGTTGCATCACATCTGTGAATGCTGTTTTTCCTGTCCGCCCACGCAGTTTTTGAATATTTTTGCTGCCTGTTCCAAGTAAAGGGAGATTATTCTTGCCACTCACATTTGTTTGTTTTGCTGCCTGTTCCAAGTAAGGATGTTTAATTCATTCTTATTGCTGCTGCCTCTTTTGCTAGTTTGTGTTGCTGCCCGAGAGTTTGCTCCAAGTAAGGATGTTGCTGCCCGTTTTGGTTCCAAGTAAGTAGGAGTGTGTGTGTGTGTGTGTCTGTGTTAAATGCCCCAGTTAGGTATACTTCGTGGTTAGTGATACCCAGGTGCAAACCTTGTACCTTAGGTACAAGAAACAAGAACCTGAATTCTGTAGCCATACCACCACTTGTGATTCAAAGAGTTGGGTCCATAGCTCTAAACTGTCCAGATTTTCACAGAATGTCTTGCATTCTGGCTTATATTTGTGGTCTGTTGCTCTTAAAATTTGTGGTTTTCTGGCAAATCAGTGAGAACTGAATTCACTAAATAATGATAGCCATTTAAGTTTCAGTCTTCCTATCTTTCAGGAAATGCATGGTAACAGAAAGCACTTTATTCTAGCAACTTTCTAAGATTATGCAAGTAATGTTTAAAATGTATCCCTGGTTTTGGGCCTTTGCCCCCCCCCCCCAATAAATGTTGGCTTGTTCCAGATTTCTTGTGCTGCAAAGTTGAGGGATTTAGTCGAGTGTCAAGTGGGTTTTACAAGGAG